>NW_026866669.1:0-19969 GCF_026571515.1 Ruditapes philippinarum | reverse complement strand
ATTTGAAAAAATATTAGAGGAACATCCTAGGAAAATTTCATCAGTGGCTCCTGGGAAGGGGTAGTTTGAAAAAAATGTTGACGACGGACTCACTGAAGGGCGATATACGCCCACAAAAGTTCACCTTGTGCATTTTCTGCTTAGGTAAGCTAAAAAGGAGGCAACATAGACAGGCAAATATATAATTGCTATGGGGTTAATATATACATGTATATGCTAAATTTTCGTTTGAATAGGTTTGTGTCTGCTTTTTATATAAAGCGAAAAAAAAAACTTCCTCAATTTCTTCTATCGTTTAAACTTGAAGGCATACATTTTGAACGCCCAAGTGTGCACGGTACGTTATATAACTGATTTAATTATTAATTAACAAATAATAAGTAATAAAGTTAAGCAATATACATAACTTCAGTATTGACAAAAATACAAACATATAAAGTGGTAAAACTCTTTAAATACATGAACAACTTCATATATTTTAAAATTTAAATTCCTCTTTTTTTCAGTTATAATGTTAAAGAGAGGCTACTCCAGCATTCAGCTAAGTGTTGCGTTATCGCCATTGCGCTAGTAAACAAGAGGGGAAACAAACAAAGCCAATGTCGTAATGTAACATTCTTGACAATTGTTACTGAATGGAGTGATTGATAACTTGCTTGTCTGCATGCTGATGTCGTGGTTTTTATTCGCCCACTACTTTACGTTATCAGCTAAATATACAGCATAGATCAAATACCCTTTTTACAGTTTAACAAGTCCACTTCCTGTTAAATTGCAAGAAAGGTTCAAGCTCCCAAGAAAGGTACAGTGAACGGAAGTGAGATATGTTTATAATCGCAAGACGAGTACATATTTAATTGTATAGGCTCGCAAAAAAAGGTACAGTGGCTTCGTTTATAAATACATGTACAGTGCACCTTAAATTAAATTGCATATTCAACCACATGGTACGTAACAGTATCCGTATGTCAGCAATGTCATTCCGGATCCCACTCGTACATAATGCGACCAACCGAGTTTTACGCAAATATAGGTTTAGCAGCTCAATAGATCCGACCAGTATTGTGCTCATCAATATAAATTATTAATTATTATAATGACCTCTCTATTTCACATCGCCAATGTTAAAGGAGAAAACTTGTTAAAATAAAGAAAGCACTAAAACATCAGCAGTTCTTTACAATATGGGTTTCATACGATCAAATAGTTCAAGATATACTTCATTTTTATATAAAAAATAATAATTAGTTAAACGGTAGAGCTACAAGAGATATATCATCCATAATCATTTGTTTTATTCTAAAACATCGCTAAAATAAATAGTTTGCTCGTAGATAGCTGATAGCCTGGGTTACCTGCCCTTACCATTTCAATATCGGTACTCTTGCAGAGTACGCTGGGAACCAGATTAAGATAGCTGATTGAAGTATGCACATTTTGAACAGCCCTCTTTTGTTATCCCAGAATTCATCAGTGAATATTTTATTGCAAATGGCCGCCATATTTGTTGTTGATCGTTTCTCATGAACGCGATAGTATTTTAAACTTTTTGAAAGTTTTTGCGCATTCTGGTGGGTATTTTTGCATCTACTTAAGTCATTTTGATCTGTTAAATATTACGAAATTGTTTATTTGTCTTAGAATGCACTTTGATTGTTGTCTTTTGAATTGTTCGGCCTTAAGTACTCCGCGTTGTATCATTTTTAGTGTTGATTTGAAAATCAACGATGGTATTGTCTTAAAAAGGTTTAAATATTCCATTTTCAAACATTTTAGTTCTTTTTCCAGCATTTTAATGTTATAGAAAGACTGTGTGACGTCTGCAGAATTTTGGCACACGTGATCAGACTCCATCTTTCAGACAAGAAACCTTCGAAATCCGCCATGATGAATTCAGACGAAGGAAAATGAGCAAGGTTTGCACTCAATTTTTTGCTCGATTTCTGCATTTGCTTTTATAATTTTAATAAATTGCTTTGTAAAATTGGTTCAAGATATGTTTGCTGAATCTTTAAAAACCGAAATAATGTTAATAGAATTGTAAATACAATTTTAATAGCATGTGCTTTCGACCTTGGGCAGCCATCTTGATTTTCAGAAACGAAAAATTTCATGAAAAGTTTACCGTCAAATAACATCCATATCTAAGTGGACACATATTTAAACCGTTGTTTTATTTGTTGCCTAGGGTCTGTTTTACATTATGAGTGTAAATTTACTTAGTTATCTTGTTTCATAGTTGGAAAAACTTAAGTTTTTTAAGTATACCCCTCATTTTTCTGCATTTGTCAGGAATAAAATCAACACACCCCTTGCTTTACATTTTTAGAAATTTTGAGCAGTTCTGCAGGTTGTACCAAGCTAATATTTACAGATTTTTATCTTCAAACACTGTGCTACATTTTGAGTCTATTTTTAAGTTATTTTGAATGGGACCCATTTTAGCAATTTTAGCTTACTTTTGGACTTAGAAATTTTGCTTCTGATTTGGTTGTTTATTATGAAAAAGATGGAAATTCTTGAAAATTGATGTTTGCTTTCATTGGTATTCATAACAATATGTTCATTGTGAGCAAGGGGTGGCATGTGTTTCCATAGCTCAAAAATCAAGCATTAAATTTATGGGCTTTTTGACTGATTTTGCTGTAAATTTTAACATAGAACTTTCTCGGGACTCGGAATTATAGTTTTGACGTGGTCTCCCTGTTAGATGTTGAATTTGTGTGTTTATGCAAATAGGCCTTTAAATGGATAACAGACGTGTTAATGTCATCATGTATGCTGTAGAAAAAGGCAAATTACTATGATTCTACATGATATTTTGATATGTGATAATTTTGTTTAACTTTGTGGTAAAACTCCAATAAGATCATGTACACATGTTTCAGAATGTGTTGCTTTACACAGTATTGTCTGTACTGTATGTTTAATGCCTTACTTCTAGTATCAAAGCATTATTTGCAGAATGTATGCTGGAGAAGCCATTTCTATGTAACACGATGTAAATATTTTAATCTGACAAATTTTACATAAATAGTCGCACTTGGTATTTATTAGGGTATTTAAGTTTTTATCTCTACAGGCTTGTCCTATGCAAAGTATATGGTCTTTTATGTGCATCCTTACATTGTTGGCACATGATCTGTCCAGAACAGGATGTTTTTACTTAGAAAATCTTCATAAAATAGCACTAATATTGATGTATAAAGGGAGGCAATCCTATTGAAACAATTTGATTTTTGGGATTGGGAATATTTCTTGATAATGATCGGAGTATTTTGAAGAAGCAGGGCTGTGAAATAGTCATAAAATTTTGATGTAGAAGAAATTGAAAGAAAATTAAACTTTTCAGTAGAAACAAATTATTTAGAATGTTGAATAATATTAGTGTCTGACTCTACTTTAGGGCATTGTAACATCTTTTTAAGAGGTACAAAGCTTTACTTTCAAAATTTGGTTCGAATGAGGTTACCTGAGATATGTTGCATGATGTATACAAGAAAAATAGTATACAAGGAAGGTATTTGAATCCAGTCTAGTGACATACTGTACTTTGTGCAATATTTAATTATTCAACTTAACACTGAATGAAGCCAGCTTGATTTAGGGTGATTATCAAGCTATTTTCAGTTATTTGGCTACTTATATCAACAACTGGTTTGATTGGATACTTGTGGACCTGCTAATTTAATATTCAAAATGAACATAATTCATTGAAATATTTGAAATTATGTATGTGTCTCAACTGTTTGACTTGTTATATTACGTATTTTGAGTAAATGTGATTGCTTTAGATCATTGTTTTATTGAAATACATAGAAGCTTCAGTTGCCCAACCTGCTTGCTCTTTTCTCTGAAATAATTCAGAGGGAAACCTGGGTTTTCCACTATGCATAGTGGCAATATGATCTTGGTTGTATATACTGAAAACTAGATGATGTAAGTGCTCATCTGTGTTTTCTTTACACTTTGAGTTTCAAATTTTGTAGTCATGAAAGTTATTTTGTAATAATTATGTTGTTATATTATGTTAAAATGAAGCCACTATTGTGGAAATATTAAGATACGGTATGTGCCTGCCCCTGAAAGTGTTCAAGTATTGATGGATTAGTTAGGCATGGTTTGTTGTTGTTGTTTTTCATTTGTTGGAAATTAGTTGCATTTAGTTCTATAAGAAAGGTCAATATCATTGTTTGCTATTAGTTTTACCTACCTTTTTGTGCTATTTCTATACCCTTGCACATTTAAGTTGAAAGATGGACATTCATCCATCCATCAATCCAGATTTGTCAACTTGTTAAAATTGATTATCCTAGAAATAGTGAATTTTGTTTTAATATAGCCATTTCTTGTTATTAAGTGTTTCTATTTGTGTGTGAAAGTTAATATTTAAAAGTTTTGTGTTTGAGATAGGTCTTCAATTTGGTCTGTATTGGAATTATTTATATATTCTTAGATCTTTTAACCCTTAGGCCTTTGCCTGGTAAAACCAGTGGACATTATGGAGCCAGGCCACATCTTTGCAGTCTGTTCAGACTCTATTCTTTTGATAGCTCAAGTTTCGCTTTGACTTTGGATAGACTATTCCAAATAGCTCAAATTTCTCTTTGACTTAAAATAAATGGACTGTTCCAAATTGGAAAGCAGGGCAAATCTTATTCTATTACACAGGTTCAGAAGATTAAAAGTTAAAAACTCTCTGTAACACTTGATGGAAAAAATTCTTTACCAGTGCTTGTGCAATCTGGGGTGACCTTAGAAACTGGTGTGGCTCTTCTGCTTTACACTTTGATATTGTGTATTTGTGAATAGCAACTCATGACAGATTTCACATGTCATATTATGTTAATTGACTTTTTTCATTGGTTGTTAAGTATTTAATAAGGTTGTCTAGTTATTCAGCAGGCAGTTTGAGGTTGTTCTATTAGACTGTTGTGACTTGTAGTAAACTCCTTCATTAGTTTGTTACAAAAATTCATGTTTCTGAGTTGATAATCACTTGTGTATTTATATTTCTTTAATTTTAACCCTTTTTTGGTTTCTTTGTGATGTATGTTTAATCCAAAAGATTTCTTTACTACTTACCTCTTTTTTCCTCAATTGCTCATCAAACCAAATGGTATTTGTTTGCATTGAGCAAATTTTTTTTCACTTTTTGCATTACATTTCTAGCATTTTATTTTCTTTAAAGGTCTCTGTACATCAGTTCCACTTCTTTTAAAATTGTTAATTTATGAGTCATGCCAGAAGCTTATAGACTTGTATTTTCTGGCTTTTCCCCTTACTTATCCTTGTACATATTTTAGGTTGTTATCTTAAGTTTTACATAAGACAGTCTTAGGTATTAAGTTTATTTTGTTCTGCTTGTTCCTAAAAATATTTCTTAAAGTTTATTTTGGACTTAATTGGATTACTTATGTTTTGTCACATGAAAACATTGCTTTGACTTGGGAACATCTCTGTTTTTGCTCTATTTTTTGTGAAACGAAAAGATTTTGCCAGATTATATTGATGCTGGGTTGGCCTCCCTGTCATTTGACCACACAGTTTCAAATACCCTTTCCATTTGTGGACTCACACAATGTGGTTTACAGGTGTTCATCAGTTGGTACCTGTAAAAGACATCAACCTTTGGTGGATTTGGGAAGTGTTTGTGATCAAGGTGTTCAGGTTATTGACTTGCCCCTCACTGCTGTGGGTTTGAATCCTGACATTGGATTCTTTCATGTGAAGAAGCTATCCAGCTAGCTTAAGGAACATAATAAGTTTTGCTCAGGTGCCAGTTCCTGTCTGAAATAATGCACAGAAGAGCACGTGAGGTCTTCCTCCACCAGTCCACCAGTAAAGGTGGAAATTCACCATATGATCAATACTATGTTGGTTGGTGTGACATAACCTCCACCACCTCCACCATCCCCCAATATAGAATAAATAAATAAAACCAAAAAGGTTGCTTTGGTCTAGGTCACAGGCTAAAAATAGATTTTCATATTTTTCTTCAGCAGACTAATCAGGATTAAAACCATGTTAAAATTTGGAATTACAATGCTGGCTGTTGAATTAAGATTTTTTTCGTAGAATTTGAAATGTTTGTTGTGTATGATTGAACTTAAAGGTCTGCTATGGTTCAAACTTGAAATTGAAGGTTTTTGAATGCTTTTAATTGTACTTTGTCTTGTTTTGAATTTGTTTATATTTGTATAGACTGAAGAAGACTTAGGTTATGTTTAGGCTTCAAAAAGTGATTTTCTAATGTCTTGTCCCTTGAAGATCTTGTTTTTGTCTTTGTTTCTGTTTTTGATAAAATGTTATTCACTTTTGTTTGGAAAATTATTTCTTTTAAAATTTATAATGCATTTATTATCCTTTTCTTTTGGGCTCCCATACATAGGTACTTAGTTTTTATTTGAACTTTAGATGTTTACACTCTGACATTGACCCTAAAGGCAATCCTTTGACTTTTGATACTTCAACTTATCATCACAACTGTACTGATTTGTTCTCTATTTTCAGACAATAGACAACTTAGACATTACACAACTTGATTTTAACAAGCCGTTGTTTGATCTGACCACTACAACATCGTCATTACCGTCAACGGACTACCAGACTGATGAAAACTATAAATACACACCACCGAAGAGGAAGTTGAAGAATGATGACGGCGATGACAATGATAAATCGGAGGATTCTGAATCCGGTTCTGGCTCAAATAATTCCAGGTAATAAACAACAGCGGGACATAGTTTTTTTCAGTTATGACAAAAGACTTGCAGGGTCATGTTGTTTATATTATATTGACAACTTGAATCTGAATTTGATTTTTTTTCATTGATTAATTAAGAAAATTTGATATGATAGAGCTTGAAAATAAATAATTAATTGTAGTTTAGTTGAAAATAATTTTCATAAAAGAGCGTAGAAAATGTATTACATCTTTAATTTAATTCATTACTTATGATTTGAGTCTTTAAAACATAATGCTATTCACTTAAAATTAAAGTGTATCAGAATGCAACTAAAACAAAGTCAAAGTTAAATGTTATCTACAATTATTTTGTAGTGGCTCTGGTTCAGAATCAGATTCGGAATCAGCATCAGGAAATTCTGGAGATGGTTCGGAAAACTCTGGTAGTGAAGAAAAATCTGGTAGCGGCTTCAATGACTCATCAAATAATGAAGATGACAGACATAAAAATGACAGTAAATCAGATCATCCTATTAGTGCCATGGACACAGATTCCCAGGATAGTAGCCCGAAAAAGAAATCCCGTGGTCGTCCAAGGAAAGGTGTCATTAATGATCTAAAAGAGGTATGTAATAGATTGTGTATTTATTATGAGGGAACTTGCTTAAATTTTATATCTATATATATATATTTAATGTGAAAAATGCTTTCACTTGTGAACAATCACATGCTTCTTAGTTTTAGTGTATTGATTTTTAGAAGTAAGAATATAGTGCTGCTGTAACTGGGTGTTGTTTTTACATACCATGCAGGTGTAAAAACATTTTATTTTTTTGTGATCTTCCCAGAATGACATTCTGTGTCAATATGTTTGACATTTATGATTTACATGTGAATTTTAATTTTATTTTGCATTCTTTTCTTTTATTTTTCTTCTTTTTTTTTTAAACAGTAAAACTGTTGGTGATTTTTGTGTTTGGTTTCAGGGGTATATTTATAATAAACTGTTTTAAAATGTTGACTGTTAAAAAAAGTTAAAAAAATTTTAATGAGAAAATGTTGTTATTATTACATGTTGATGGTTTTTCTTGAATGAAAATAGGAACAAGGCTATAATCTTGCTTAGAAATCAGTAAATTGATTAGACATGTAAGTTTAGTTACATCTTTTTATAAAGTAAACAATTTTGGGGCAGGATACTATTTTATTCTTTTTGTTTTACTTAAAGGTACATGTTTCAATGTTCAGTTCAGACATTGGGTCAAATTCCTTTATGTGAAGCAAACAGAACAAAATATTTTCCGACCCCTTCATAGATATATATGTATGGATAAAAACACCAACCTAACTTTTTGACATTGTAGGAAAGAGATTTGTTTGGAAGGAGCTTGTCGAAAGATTCCAAGGTTAAGTTCTTTCTTTATTTTTGCCCTTCCTTTTTTTTCCGGCACTTGAGTATTAACTAGGCTTTGCTGAGAATGTTTTTTTTTTGGCTGAAATAACTTAAACATTTCAGTGAGTAGGTTTGTGTGCACCTAGCATAAATTCTGTAATTTGAGCACATCTTTTTGATCAGTGTGCTGGATTATGGTAACATTAGAGGTCACAGAATTTTATTTGTTTGCTTTTTTCCTAGTGTTTTTGAAGAAAAAAATGACTTCCTGGTACAGAATTTTTTTGTTTTAAAAGAGAAGAAAATCCTAGTTAATTATATAATTATATTCAAACACCAAAATATGTTGAATGTTATTTATAAAACAGATAAATAAGTAGTCCTTTAAATAGATGAAATAGATGTGTATTATGTTTGTACAATATAAAAAGGGACATATCTGTCTAATTTGATAAATTAAATTTTAGATTTTTGCTGCAGTGAGAGAATTAGATTAACCTTTCACTGGTGTCCATCTGGCAGGAAAAAAAGAATGAAAAAAGGCATTTATGTCTTGAAAGAAGTGAAAAACTCTGTTACAGATAATCATGAAAGGCATACGTTTAACCGTTCAGTTTTTCCCTTAGTAATTACATTGACTTGTAGAGAGTTTATGAACTAGATTATGGAAGCAGAACAGTTACATTGGTTTTTTGTAGTTTAGACATGCAGTCGAAACTCATCAAATTAAATGGTTTTCTTGCTATAAGTTTAAATTTTTTGGAAACTTAAATTTTTTATGCATGGAAGCTATCAGCCAGCTAACATAAGGATGGTAGTTCTTCCATGTTGCCATTATACCCTAGAGCCTCATTATAACGCTCATGTTGGGGTCCAATGTCTAAACACTGCGTTCTAACGAGGCTCTCAGTAGAACGCTCATTGCGAAATTACCGCATTACCCCACCCACCGCCTATACATATAACGCTTACTGTTCAATGAATATCGACATTATCTTTTTCTAAAACAATTCAATGATGTAAACATATATTATATTCACAAATAATACTAATTATATTTAAAAGAAACAAAAAACTTTAGAAAGAAAAACATAAATCATGAATGTAGTGTAAACAGTTAGCCATTACAGTCCAGCTTTAGTTGTGTCCCCTAGTTAATCAAACGCCATTGACTTCCTGTCTAGGCTGTTCTATTTACAGTGCAGGATTTTAAATTGATTTTGGGATTGTGTGGGTTATTAAATTCAGCGAGGTTTACATGTCACCGATATGTGTGTGAATTTTAGTTTATTTATACTCACCACTGGTTGCCAATGTCACAGTTATGATATGAATTTGAGATTTTAGAAGCAATTTGATTCCTGACTGATGGACAGGTAAAACAAAAGAGCGGATAAACACTAACCTGGACATGTTTTTCACACCTTTGGCACTCATAGATGTCCTAATTACAATTGTTTATTGTACTTGACTGTCAAATTGAACAAGCTTTAAAGCGCGCTATAAATCTAGATCTACTTAATTTTTTGGGGGAGTTTTTTTTTTTTTTTTTTTTTTTTTTTTTTTTTTGGGTAGCCAAGGTTTATGAGCTCTATACTGAGATTAGCGTTATAACAGAGAGCGATATATCGAGGCTACAGTGTATGATGGGATGCAGTTTGTGGTTTTGAAAGTTGTACCTTAACCATAACAGTATATTTTTTTACCCATAAATAATTATACAAAATCATTAACATAATAGTGCAATAAATGCTAATAAAGTCATATGAATTTGATTAATATCATATGTCAATTTAGGAAATCTAGACATTAAATGTAAGTTAATCAACATCTGATAATATCACTCATTCTGTATTATTCTTTGGTAATATATTTTCCAAGAGCTACTAAAAAATAATTTTTTAGTAAAGATAGACTACAACCCCGCTCTCCTAAAAAAAAAGGAACCAAAAAACAAACAACAACAAAAAAAGAAAGAAATCCTGGAATTTCTGTGTTCCATGCCTCAACTTAAAAATGTGGGCGAATACTGTGATGGGGTAGGTCAGTTGGTCAGTATGTACATACATCACCTCTCCCTAGTTAGAATTCAGTTTTTTTTGTAAGAATTAAATTTGAGATTATTAGATCAAAGATTTTGGTCACTGGTCTTACGCACTGAAAGCTTGTCCAGCTAATAACTATAGAACACTGAGACATACAATGATTAGATTTTGTTTGTGGGTAAGTCATGATTAGTTGATAGCGCCTTTGTGGATTAAGGTCAAGGGGTTAAAGTCAAGGTTACCATGGCCTTTAACATTACAAGCTTGTTTGACCAATAAATCCAGAAAGCTTACAGTGCCAAGATGTTGTTGCAGTTATCATGTTTAGTAGATGGTCCCATTGATTTTTAGGTAATTGGGTTCATATAAAACTGGTAATGTGGTATTCTTGAAATGTTTAAAACAAACTCTGTTTGCTTTTAGAATTTTAATTACTTTCCATGTTGTCACATTAATTTCTGTTGTTGATGTAAAGTGTTTGCCTTAGCCTAACTGACACCACCATATGAATTACTTGCATACTGATAGGCAACTTTCATGAATACTTAATACTGGAGACAGTCAGCTTTTTTTTAGCTCTTTGAACATGGACTGGGTTACATATGTTACTAGTATTGTTTATAAACAGATTTTTGTCTGTTAAAATTATGTTGTATTTTAAGCTGCTTTTTCTTGATATTTTTATTTGAACCAAAATGAATATTTGTTGTAACTAGTTCTGTGTAAGATCTTTTCTTCTTCACCATGTTGTCTATCACTTTGATTCAATTTAATCTAGTAATGTTCAATGTCTCCTACAGTACAAAATAAAGAAAAATACATTATTACTAGTATTATGTGAATGTTTTATCAAGCTATTAAGTAAAAGTCTCCCCCAACCCCCCATCTGTTGTTCTTTGCAGGATATTAGAGATGATTAAGGCATACAGTAGCTACATATTCAAGTTTTCTTTTACAAGTTTGTCTACAAGTTTGTCTCGAAAGTAACATAGTCAAGGAATTTTCACCCTATCAACAGGGTGCGAAATAAGGCCCCATTCCCAATCAAAAAGAGCCTTTTTTCCCATTTTGTAAAAACAATTCCCAACAGCAGACCAAAAATGTCAAACTATTTTAACTTCTGGAAAAAAACAAAACTGTTTTCACTTGAATCTGGGAAGGGTTTATTATATCTATATGATATATTATAACATGTTAAAAAACTTACAAGTTATAAATAAAATCTTTTTTTAACTTTTCATATTTTTTTCTTCAAATTTTCCCAAAATAGCAGGAAAAGGCCCTGATCTGATTAATGTTGTCTTAGGTTTGTGCTGTACTGTTGTATGTTTAGTGTGTTGTGGCATGAATGTATTCTTATCTTTCTTATGCTTCATGTTTTTTTGTAACCAGGATTTTGATTGAAAATCCTGGTTATTGGATTGGCAAATGGTGGGCATTTGGGCAAAAGTCAAAACAGGTTGTTTTTGGTTGATAACTAGATCTAGATATTATAATCAAACTTTGTATAAGCAAGCTTATATGGAAACTTCACTGTGTCTTGCTTTTGAGCCCCCATAAGGCCAGGTTCATTGATACCAAAAATAGAAAAATGGTTTTTCGATAGATAACTACAGGTATACAGGTTTCTTTGCATATGGAACTACATTGTTGAATCAGATAGAGTACACTGAGTGACTTGGTGAGGCTAAGATATTCCACTATTTGTCTCTATGTTGACCATGTTTTTACCTGTGTCAATGTTTAACCTGTGTCAATGTGGCATTAGGGAGCATCTGTTATTGCAAATAATATTTCTGGTTTTTAAAAATACTGAATGTTAATGTTTTGAACTAAATGGTGAATAATATGAATACAAATTAAATTTTATTAATTTCAATTGGAGACTTGTGTATTGAATTGAAAGAAGAAATATAGATTTCTTTTAAACTGCTTCTGATTTTGTTATTCACAAATGTAATATCTGGGTTTATGTGGTTAAACAGGGCAAAAAAAAGAGTAAAATATTAAAGTTTCCTTGAAATTCATTTTATATTAACAGCAGCTGACAGGAAATTAAATGTTTTATTTTTTTTTATCTGAAATGGCTGGAGACTGTTAGAGCACAAGGGAAACAGACAAATGTATTTCTGTTTAGCTGCTGGAAATCTTGTTGCCTCTCTCTCTTAACGTCCATTGATTAATAGAAACAAGTTGTCTCATTGATGGAATTTTGATAAGTGGGTAATTAGCATTCTGACTCGGCTTAACTAAATATGGAGACCTGCTTTGTTGAAACCTGATTGGCTGCATGGAATTAATTTGAATGGATACACATGTAAAAGCAGTGGGTAAAATAGGAGAGATTATCTTTATTTACAGTTTTGGCAAGAAGATCCCGATTTGTATGGTGTAAGACGATCTAGTAGAGCACGTCAGGAACCTACAAGATACAACATTGGGGTATGTTGAAGCTTGTTTTCTGAAAATTGTGCCATTCACAGATAAAGTGAAAATTCCAAATAGTGATACAACAGTTGCATTTTTGTAGAAGTTACTTGTGGAGATTTAGATCAAGAGCTTCCAAAAATTAACTAGCTTTGATAAATATTAATAAGCTTTTAAGAATATGTTAATATATAACAATACAAGTTATTATACATCCATTATTAGTAAAATCAAAGATTTGTTATCAATTTAAATTATATATAAAACACCTTTAAGTCTCTAAGTGATTTGATTAGAGTTAGAAATAGTGTGAGCTGAAACTTTGTTATTACAGAGTGATAGTGACGAAGAACCAAAACGAAGACGAAAAAGAACAAATAGTCATAGAAAAAAGTAGGTGAAAACTTTAATTTGTAGTAGATGGTGCTAAGACTATTTCCATGATTTGCTGATTGATTTGCAGTGAAACACTCCAAAATGTTCACTTTTTAAAATAAAACAACCTGAGCTCATATTAAAGTTGTTAGCTTGTTAGTGGTTTTTTTTTTCAAAAAAAGTTTGAGCTGTTGCTCTTATGTTGTTGTTGACATTGATGTTGCTAATGTTGTTGATTTTTAAGTTGGTGAATTTTGCTCTAATTGCCATAACTTTGTTATTGATATGAAAGATTTGATTCATAATTTAAAAAAAGCAGTTATAATGACCAAGAACATTGACTTGTTAAAATTTCAAGTATGAGTCTGTATGACCTTGATCTGTTAATGACCTTGCCATCAAGCTCAAATATGAAATTTTAATTCAATTCTGAACACAAAATGTGTTTTGAAATTACTTTACTAGCGATCAATAAGACAAACTGTTAGTACCAATGTAATGAGAATAAATTATATTGTTATATTGTTCCAGTTCTGGGGAATGGAACAGTGATAGTAGTAGTGATAGTTCAGCAAGTTCTACTGAAAGATTTAAACCTCGAAGGCAGCCACCTACCAGGTAAGTTATATTCCTATTTCAAAAACTGTTTTGTGACGAGACATGATCTCATTTTTGCTAAAGTTGACTAGTTATGATACAATGTTACCAATATGAATGATGCCAGATTTTATTTCATTTCAAAATCCTAAGCATGCTTCTTTTTTTTAATTTTGATTAACAGATTTTTATGCCACCGCAGCATCTGCGATGCGGTGGCATATAGCGATTCACCTGTGTGTGTGTTTGTGTGTGTGTGTGTGTGTTATATAGATAATATAGTGAACTTAAAAAATCTTCTTGTGAAAAACCACTAGTCCAATTTCAACCAAACTTGGCAGGATTGTTCCTTGGGTGAAGGGCTTCCAAAGTTGTTCAAAGAATTTCATTCCATGCAGAAATCTGGTTGCCATGGCAACCAAAAAGAATTATAAGAATAAATTTAAAAAATCTTCTTGTAAAGACCCAAAAGGCCTAGAGCTTAGATATTTTGCATAAGGCATTGTTCAAATTATAGCCCTGGGGTCAAAATATGCCCTGCCCTGGGGGTCATTGATTTTCACTATGTACATATAGTAAAAACTTAAAATACCTTCTTGTAAAGACCCAAAAGGCCTAGAGCTTAGATATTTTGCATAAGGCATTGTCTGGTAGACCTCTACCCAGATTGTTCAAATTATAGCCCTGGGCACAAAATTGGCCCCGCCCTGGGGGTCATTGATTTCAATATATACATATAGTTAAAAATAAAAAAAAATCTTATTGTCTGAAGGGACAAGGCTTAGAGCTTTAATATTTTTTAAATAATATCATCTAAAGGTACTCTACAAAAGTTATTCAAATTTTGTCCTAGTGTCCAAATTAGCCCCGCCCCCTGGGGCCATAGGTATTCCTTATATGTATATAGTAAAAACTTAAAAAATCATCTTCTAAATTTACAAAGGCTAGAGTTAAGATGTTTTGCATGAAACATTGCGTAGTGAACCTCTTGCAAGATTGTTCAAATTATAGCCCTGGGGTCAAAATTGGTCCCGCCCCGGGGGTCATTGATTTTCATTATGTACATATAGTGAAAAAGTAAAAAAATATTTTTGTCTGAAGGTACAAGGCATAGAGCTTTGATGTTTGATATATAATATCATTTATAGGTCCTCTACACCAAAGTTGTTCAAATTTTTTCGGCTGGTGTCAAAATTGGCCCTGCCCGGGGGCAGTGATTCTCATTATACACATAGTAAAAACAGAAAATAAAACAAATGTTTTCTGAATGGGAGAAAGCTACAGCTTAGATATTTGACTTGAAATGTTGTTTGGTGGACCTGTATCAAGATTGTTTTGAATAAAATCCTTGGGTCAAAATAATGCCTTGCGCAAGGGGACAGTGACCTACTTCCTTGTCCTTTGATGAACAGCAATGACATTTTGACCATGAGCACAGTTTTAGTTGTAAAATTGAACTTTGATATCAGGTGACCTATATTTGATGATGTGACCTACTTTCTTGTCCTTTGATGTACAGCTATGAAATTTGAACCATGCGGTGGCATAGCATTTTTCTCAAATGCAATCTTGTTTAAAATTTTATTATGCCCCCGCCATGTAATGGCCGGGGCATATAGTGTTACCCTGTTCCGTCCTTCCGTCATTCCGTCCTTCCGTCCTTCCGTCATTCCGTCCTTCCGTCATTCTGTCATTCCGTCATCATCAGTTTCCGTTCATTATCTTAGTAACCGTTGCACATATTTCAACTCAAATTTGACATATGGATATGTCATGAGAAAATACAGGTCAAGTTCGAATTTGTCATGGTTCGATGATTTTTGGCAGAGTTATGCCCCTTTTACTTTGAAAATAATATGAAATTTTTTCAGTTTCCGTTCATTATCTCCCCAACGGTACAACACATTCAACTCAAATTTGACATATGGATATGTCATGAGAAAATACAGGTCAAGTTGAATTTGGTCATGGTTCAACGATTTTTGGCAGAGTTATGCCCCTTTTACTTTGAAAATAATATGAAATTTTCAGTTTCCGTTCATTATCTCCCCAACGGTACAACACATTCAACTCAAATTTGACATATGGATATTTTTTTTGGAATGCCAAGGTCAAGTTCGAATTTGGTCATGGTTCAATAATTTTTGGCAGAGTAATGCCCTTTTCACTCCGAAAAAAATATGAAATTTACAGTTTCTGTTCATTATCTACCCAACAGTGTTACATATTCAACTAAAATTTGACATATGGATATGTCAAATGAATGGGCAGGTCAAGTTGGAATTTGGTCATGGTTCGATGATTTTTTGGCAGAGTTATGTCCCTTTCACTTTGAAAATAATATAGATACATCTTAGGAATAGGCAGTTTAAGTTTGAATTTGGTTGTGGTTCAATGATTTTGGACAAACTAATCTTTCTTGAATATTGGAAAAAATTTTGAAACTTTCAGATTCAGAAACTCATACTTTTTGTGGAAATGTATGTAGCCATTATTTTGGCTACAAATATGAAATATGCTATTTTCAAAAAGTTAAGACTGAATAATTTCAGTGCTTTGAACATTGTATGAAAATGGTTTGTGTTAACATTGAAAAGTTTTAAGGGCTTTGAACTTAAAATGAAAACAATAATTTGTGCAAACAAATTTGGAACTAAATATTATAACATCTGAAATTTTGGCTGCATGCGGGGGCATCCGTGGCATGATGACACATTTCTAGTTTGCAATATATTTTCTTGTTATAGGAAAATGATATGTATATTTTGTGATATAAAATAGTCTTGAAATATAATGTTAATTGTTCTGACTACAGGTAAATGAATTATAGCTTCAATCACACTAAAAAAACCATTTTTCAGTGAAACATTTTATATAAATTTCAGGTCAAAGAGGGGAAGGCCAGGGAGACCGGGACGTCCCAGTAAGCAACAGGTACGGTCTGTGGGTCGTCCAAAAAAGAAAAACTCCTCTGACGAAGAAGATTTTTCCGACAGTGAAGATGATTACACTAAAAGTTACAAATCCTATAATAAAAGATCTGTCTCACAAAAAGTCAGGTAAATCAAATATCCTAAAAGCTGTTTATTTGTTATAACTCTATGGTAGGTTAAAAAAACAACAACAAAGCAGTGTTCTTTTAGCATGTCTGCATTTCCTTTACAAGTAGATAAAATATGATGTTCGGTTATATGCAAGTTTTTTTTTTGTGTTATATAAATATTGGAAGACAAGCTATTTCTGGAAATGGCTAGCAGGAAGTGCTACAATTATCCTTCAAACATATCTTTTGCTTGACATGATACGCTTCAAGGAGGAAAGTTAATGTGAATTTCAGACATTTATGCAAGTGTATTCTGGAGCATAAAGAATGGCATGTTACACGATATAGCATTTATATAGATTGATAAGCTTTGATGTAATGATGTACAGTCTATATGCTTAGCCATATGATCATTATAACTTGGAAAAAACTTAGAAGGTTGTGTGTTGTTTTTATCAAAGCGATTGGTTCATGATACATGTCTATTCCCTGAATTTAATATAAATACCTTATATTAAGTAATATGTAATGTTACTTTAAAACTTAGCATTTTAAGTTTGTAATATTTGGTGTTAATTTTGCACTCTACAGGGGTAAAGGTCGTGGAGGGGCGAGCACCTCAAGGGTTACAGCCACCCGACGAGGGGTAGCTAGCAAAAATGTTAGGTGAGACTGATCATCAGTCATAACTCCTCTGCTTAGATAGCATAGGCTGCATCAAATATTGTTATACCTTTGAAAATCTTGCAATATGTCACCCACAGTAGGTGAATGAGGACCTAAGCAATCATAATGAAGAGAGAAAAATGCCCCACATAAGAAAAACATGTAACTTTGATCTTATTAACTGTTATTGCTAATGATATTATGGAGGGGCGTATTCATTTGCCAAGATTGAATCAGTGCACAGGGCTGGAGAAAAAGGTCACTGTCATGCAAACAAGCAAAATTGAGGGTTGAGTTGCCTCTTTCCAACAAAGTTGAAACTGGTATATTAATACTGGTTTAACTTTAAGTCATTTAGTATCATGTTTTTGTTATTGCAGGATTTGTTTTGTTTCTACTATAGTTATTATGTTGGTATAACTAGAAGTTCCTTTCTTTCAGTACTTTGTTGCTCTCTTCCTCTGTGTTCGTGTAATTGTATTGTTTTTCACTAATTCTATGGCTACATGAAACATAATACAGTTACATATGTACTTTTTACCTCTTATATAATATTTAGTCATATGTATACCTATACTGGACTTACACAATCTCTAATCTTCTTTTGGTTTGCTTGAGTGTTTAAGGTGCCAACTTCAAACTTCTTGCCTCTCACTCCTATGAATTTCACAAATATATCTTAAGTCAATACATAAGTCACAACATGGTCCAAGTACTATCAGGTCCTGGATTAACCAAACAAGGATTGTGTATCTATAAAGGGACAGAATGGTACATCTGTACACTTGAATGAGTCATCTGTATTTTGTTTGTGATGTTAGTACCAAAACAAAATTATTTTTTTGGGTTTTTTCTTGACTTAAAAAATTGATTGCAGCCCCTTTTACATTTAAATGGAAAATTTTTAAAACTAAAATGTATTGAAAATAAATTTATAGAATTTTTTTAAATCTTCAAATTTTTCCCCAAAAACTTTAAAGCTTTAGAGAAGAGTTTTTAAAATTCCCTTGCCGTGAAAAAAAGGGCCGGGAAATTTAAACTGTGTGTTTAGAATTCTTTCTTTTTTGGGGCCTCTTTGGGGGGTTATTAAGGGGTTAAAGGGATTTTTTTAAAGATTTTAAAAATTTGTTTAAAATGGGTTAAAAATTCATCACAGGTTTTTTTGGCAGGGCCCTTTAAAATAAGGCCTTGTGGTAACATAAACGGGTTTGGGTTTGTTCACCCCGCAAATAAGGGGGAAGCCCACATTTTTAGGTGTGAATAAAACCCCCAAAAATTTTTTATGAAAAAATTTTAAAAACAAAAAAAAAATTATTTCATAAAATTTTAATTTTAAACCAAAAACAAAAACTTTTTAAAAATAATTTTTTAAAAAAATTAAAAAAAAAAAAAAAAAATTTTTAAAAATTTTTTAAATTTTGGATGTTATATACATATATTTAGAAAAAAGGTTTAAAAAAAGCAGAGGAGATTTTTATAAACTTTTTCATCAATTTTTTAACAGGGGGGAAAATGTGGGTTTTTCCTTTATTTTGTTGAAAATTTAAACGGGTTTTTAAATTTGTTTTTTCAAATGTTTGGGAAGGGCCTACGGGTTTTCCTAGCATTTTACCCGGGTCCACAAATCGCACTTTTTTAACAAATAAAATAAAAATCATTTCTAGGGAGGGGTAAAAAAACCCCTTTTGCCCAGGGAAAAAATTTAAAGGGTACCTGTCCACCCTTCCCATTTTGTTTCATGTTTAAATTTTTCATTTTTTTTTTTTAATTTGAATTTTAGGCCTGAATGAAACACCTTTTTTTCATTTTATTAAAAATTTCTTAGAAATTTTTTCCGGGAAAACCTTTTTTATTTTAAATAAAATTCAGTACCAAAAAGAAAATTTTTAGATGGTTTTATCAGACAAAAAAGAACTTTCAAAACCTTTTCCGGGGTCGTTTTGAAAAAAAATTTTTTCCCAAAAAGTATTAAATTTTTACCTTAAATGGGGTCTTTAATTATTGGGGCATGGATTTTTAAAAACTAAAATTTTCCCCGGGTTTGTTGCAAAATTTTTAAAGGGTCCCCAAATTTCCCTCTTATGTAATTTTAAAAAATAACGGGGCAAAATTTTTAAAACCTTTTAAAAAATCGTTTACTTTTTTAAATTTGCTGTTTAGCATTAGAAAAAAAAATTTTCTCCCCCTATTGGTGAAAAATGGGATCCCTTTTTACCTTTTAAAAAGGGGACTGTACGGGCCCAAAAAGGGTTTTAAAGGGCCCAAAGAAAACTGTTTGGGGGAAACCGGGGAAAATTTTGGTTTTGGGGAAACCCAAAGTATATGACATATTTGGGCCTAATGTCACCACTATTTCCCTTTTATTTTTTCTCATTTATTTGGGCCTTTTTAGAATGGGGGAAAAATACTTTTTTTAAAGTTTTTTTAAATTTTTAAATTTTGTAAACTATAAAAATTGAATTTTTTTTTTTGAAGGGGGGATTTTTTTTTTTCTTTAAATTTTATGCATGCATTAAGGTTTGGGTTTTAAAAATTTTTGATTGGGAATTTTTTTAAAAAATTGTTTTACTAAAAATTGAATTTTACTTTTTTTGGGAATTGTCTAGGAAAATAATGAGGGGGCTTTTTATTTTGGGGCCCAATTTTTTTTGGACTGATAACCTACTATAAAAAATAAAATTTTATGCCCCATATCAATTTTCCCTTTGTTTTAAATTTCTACAAAAATTTAAATG
>NW_026866668.1:0-15228 GCF_026571515.1 Ruditapes philippinarum | reverse complement strand
ATTTAAGAATGGCCATAATGTCCTGGCATAATGTTTAGGCACAAACACATCTTTTGGACAAGGCCTTTCAACTATCCTATATTCTTTTGAACCTTGACCCCTGAATGACCTTCACCTTGAAGGTCAAATTGTCCAAAAACTTAAAAATTGGTCATAACTTCCTTATTAGTATACGGATTCTACTCATATTTTGAAACAACACCCCTTTAGGCAAGACCTTAAAACTGATCTGTATTTTTTGTTTTACCTTGTACCGTGAATGACCTTCTATAACATCCAAAAACTTTAAACATTGGTCATAACTTCTTTATAAGTAAGTGGAATTAATTCATATTTGGACACAATGCCCCTTTGGACAAGACCTTCCAACTGACCTATATTAATTTCACCTTGACCTTGAATTACCTTCACATTGAAGATCTAATTGGCCAAAAAACAAATAATCTATCTGGTCCATAAATCAAAGGACAAAGCACCACTTCAGGGGCATTGTCAACTTACCGTGATAGTTCTTGTTTTACATAACTTGGTCAGTCTTCAGCTCAGGATAAACATATGTATGTGTGTATCACACAGATTGTGAAATTGTTGAAATATTCATAAACACCCCGTGATGTTCACTCGTGCCACACTAGAGTATACGAAATAAAATACCTGATTTACCTCCACTGATTAGTTATGAATTGTGAATATGAAGAATAATTTTCAAAAAAAGAAGAACTACTGCAAAGAAAAAACTATTGTACAAAAACGTTTTGATTGCTTTTGGAAGATTGAAAATTGTATTCTTGCCATTTGAATTACATATTAAAACCAGACAAGCACTGCGCTTGTCTTAAATTGCTCACAACGAGGTTATGGTGCTCACAACGAGGATTAAAGCAAAAAAGAGTATATCTTCGTTTCTACGAAGACTTTCAGATAATAATTTACGCTGAAGACTTGTGGGCATTTGTTTTAGGTTAGAATGCACAAAACGTCACCAGAATCGACGTTTTCAATGTTAAATTAGGTCCAAAGAGAAGTTGTCTCCAGTTTTCCAGCTACCCCGAGTGACTGCGTCGCACGTTATTTCCATCAAATTGTCCATCAACAGGCAATATCTTTACATGTGCATACTCGGAAAACACATCGCTAGCTAACTGCATTCCGATAATTTTACATAAATGTCTGTAATCTTCAAAAATTATGAAAAACTCACCTTGTTTATCGTGTCACTCGTCATAGATGGGTGCTCACAACGAGGAACGGAAGTTGCTCACAACATTTTTACCGATGGACATTTTTCACTCGTTGTGAGTTAAACGGGGCGTGCTAGTGGCAACTCTGTGGCAAACATTTGGCGACTTTGCGGCGAATTCACCAGAATATTAAGTTGTTCGCCAAAAGTTTGCCAGAAACTTTCAGTGGAAAACTAATTTGCCAGAGATTGCCAGAATCTTTCTATCAAAAAAAATATTCGCTGAAAGTTCACCAGAAACTTTTCTATAAAAACCAGTTTGCCAGATAATCGCCACAAACATATCAGTTTCTGAAAGTTAATCCAACTTTGTTCAGTAAATAACTATTTTGCCAAGGAATTATATTATTATGCACATATAAAAAAAGTCCTTCATGTACCTACCTATAACCACGGATTTAAATGTCAATTAAAGTCCGTGCTATAACCTACCTACCTACCTACCCAACCTTATTTTAATGGGTCGGGAAGTGGAAACAAACAAATTTTTATTTTTTGCCCAAGAGTTATCAAATTGAAACATCATATGTATCATGGAGGGTATTGTAGTTCACAATAACAGTTAAAAAATTATAAGGTAGAAGACCCAAAGTGAAATCGGCAATCTTCGACAATTACCGCCATATCTCGCCATTTATCGTAACGAACTTCGTTTGTTTACGTATAAATTCGGAATTCTAATAATAGCGAATATCCCCGGTCACGTGGTAGTATTCCCCAAGAAAATGACGTAATTTCCGCAGATATCTAACATGGCGTCTTACAGCGTGATACGCTCGGTCGATTCAAAAAAAGTGTAATAAAAAGATGCAGAAACTCAAGTATTCCGACTTTATTATAGAACATAACAATAGTGCAGGTAACCAGTATTACGTGTCAACCAAACCAGCTCTACAAGACATCAACTCTTCCTAAATCGGTTGATAATGAGGGTTGGAAAGAGGGAAGAAGAATCGTTGAGTTTGGCGTGTTACGGTCAAACCTAAGATTTTGTAAAAAATGTAGACTTGGACCAGTTGGGCTACCATTAACAGCACTGATTAACTTTTGACAACATGTTAGGTGAATTTAAACAGGGAGTGTCTGGTTATTTGTATGTGAAATGTCGAAACACAGAATGCGGTCATATGAATTGTGTTCCCTATGGAAAAACACACAGACTCTAGTAGATTGAAGACCTGTGAAAGTTGGAATGCCATGTTTCGTTGTCAACACAAAATTAGGAACAGGTAAGTGATTAATGTATTGCATCATAGTTTACATTAAGTACTATATACTGATAATGAATTCATAGATGTAAGGTCTCGTACCAAAATGAATATATCGATACATTATGATTTATCAGTGTTTATTTACTTGTCTTCCAATGATGTGACATGTCAAACATGTAAAATTATGCGGACCAAATTTATGTTTCAGATTTATAAATAATTAATTTATTATACAGAATACATGTATCTTGTTTGTGTTTAGCTGTAAAACACTACTCCTTATTGTGAAAGAAGTGGCTACTGGTTGGGGACCACCAAAACCGGACAACCACCAAACCCGGACGGCTCCAAAAAATGCTTAATTTTCTATATTCAGTGGTTGTCAGTTACTTTTTATCAACAATAAATGAATGTTTCTTCTAAGTTCTAAAATTAAGTAAATAAATTTATTTCAACCTCCGTAAATGGTAATATTTTAATGTCTATTTCAAGAATGTTGACGTTGAAATTTGGGGGTCAAGAGGGCAATGCCTGACCTCATATACCAACTATAATCATTTGCAGAGTAAACAATAGAATATCCAAAACTTCAGGATTTGTTGCTGAAATATTGTATAACATGTTGAAAATCAAAAATTAAAACAGCCAAGCTTTTATCTGAATTAAATCACATCATGTACATATCTGTCCGGACACATGGTACTGTAGTGTAGACATTTTAGGTAATTTTTATACGCACGTTTTCGAGCCTCAGATATAAGTGTAAATACAATCAGAAATAAACAAACTAGTTTGTTAGTTAGGAGAAGAACCTAGCTGAACTGTCTCAAATTTTTAGGTCTTTAGGTTAAAAATTATGAAATCTGTACGGAAAAATGTTTAAAAAGTGTCAGGTTGAGGGTCCCCGACCAGTAGCCATACGGCTAGCCAAAAGTTCTAGCCGTACGTGACTCACATACTCCATATAATTTTGAAAAGTGCCGTACGGCTAGCCAATACAGTGTGTCCTGGCTAGTCGTACGTGACTCACGTACGGCTATAACTTTTGGCTAGCCGTACGGGCCCGTACGGCTAGCCACTTCCTATTGTGAAATGTTTTATAAACTTCCCTCTGAACTGTTTTAATTTCCCCAAAGTCACTGAGAAATTTGAAAAACAAATGATAAAACATTGCTAAATTAAATCTTGCAACAATGCAATTTTTAGTAAGACATTACAGAATCCTACATGTACATTATATAAAAGACACAGTTTACACTAGGCTGCCAATACACACAGTCACAGTACTAATATTCAATGTACATGAGGCAGCTAAATATAGCTCTATATTAATTTATGCAATGTGTTATTATCACGGTTATGTAAATTACAATCCATGTGAAGTTTTTTTTGACAAAATATTTGTATACTTTAATGAAATAATTTGTTTCTTTCATTTTCTTACAGCAATGATTGATAGTGTAGGTGGGCCGGTGAGGGTCAACAATTTGTTGTCAACACTAAATATACCAACAATTGGAAATAAAAACATGAAAAGAAATGGAGATACGTGTTGGAAATATCATTGAGACAGCACTGGCTTCTATGCCGACAGAATCTGCTGCATAAGATCAAGGAAATGGAGTAAGACACATTTACATTTACAATGATATTTTCGAAATAACATGTACTTGAATTGGAAGAATTTCAAAAATTATTTTGTAATTATATGTCTATGCAGCTTATCATGGTATAATCCTATATTGCTGGCACACTCGTGGTTTAGGGAACCAAAGAATATTATACAATCCATATATGAGAAAAGAATTTTTAAACAATGGCTTTGTTGTTTTTGCATGTTACTCTATATTCATGTACATATTTCTTTTTTCAAAATAACATGAATGTGTAATTGTTTTTTTAAAAAAGTATTTATTTCTACAGGGGCGGCGAAATCAATTGTCCGTATTGCCCAGGTTGTCCCACAGCCTGTACGGACAAGTGGAAATTTTCTAAAATTTACTATATAAGTATCATACGGACAAGTAAGGAAATGCTTCAAGTAAAAACGGACAAGTTAGTCAAAATCAGATTTTGCCGGCCCTGATTTCTACATGACAAACTGGGTCCGCCTGGGCTCCTTGCCATTGGTACTTGTTGCTTGGTCATATGGAGGTTGCGTTCAGTGAACGCCGCCTTTCCTTGTTGATCTTGTTTATCATATTTTACCTTCATTGGTTTAAGTCTAAAATTCATATTTAATACATACATTCTTTTTAAGGGATGTGCATCATGAAGAATCAATGGTATCAGAACACAACATCATGGAAGATCTTATTGACAAGATCTCGGAGGATGTCCTTTGCCAGATGTTTGCCAGCACTAAAGTGAGTACTGGTAGTTTGTTTTCTGTATTTTGTTTATTTACGAAAGTAAAGGACTATGCAAAACTGACTGGTGTTGTTGAACTGTTTGTGTTATGTCAGTTGCTTCAATATATGAATATCTCTCCATATACTGTTTGTACATATGTATTTTTTTTTATTCAAGGTCTATTCATCAGTCAGATGCTACAGTTACAAATGACAGTGAATGGTCAGATTTATACAATTGTGATTAACAATCCTCAACAATACATCAAACAAAAATGCCTATTAAACTGTAAGTTGAAATCTATGAGGTTTTTTTTATATATATTTATAATCATGGTGTAGCAATTAAATGATAATACTTTGATAATTTTGTAATTAATGCTATTTGGGGTCGTCTTCAATAGAAACAATTTGATGTAACTTCATGTGATGAATAATCGATATGCAGTCCGAATTATTTCATAAAAGTGATTACTAAAATTGGTCAGGAAAAAGTCGTGCAATTAGCATTAATAATTAACAAAACTTATTCTAGTAACTGTATGAACATTGTGTTACATTAATTATAAATATGTTATTGTCAATTCATTGGTGTTCAATCTTCAATATTTGTCAATATTACGTTTAAAGATGAATTTTAAAATACAGAAAATATTTTTGAAATATATTTTTACAATTACAGTTCTCACAGACAGTCAAAGGTTGAAAACAAATCAGAAGTGGTCCACATCTTAAAAAACCTCACAGCAGATTAAGACTTTCCCCGAAATTTCCCTGTAAAACCCGCAGTGGTATGTCCAGTGCAGTAGATACTGCCTGGCACAAAAGAGGATTTGACAGTTTAACATGTAAGTAAAATAAGATTATTTTTATCCCCCCACAATGTGGGACCATACAGCGTGGCACTTGTCAGTCTGTCCCAAAATCTTGTGAACGCAACTCCTCTTAAACCGGATGGCAGATTTTGCTTAAACTTCCAGGGATTAACAAACTTAATGTGTAGATGGTAGTAAAGGAAGGAATTTTTGCTGCAACCAAATTTAACAGAATAATGGCCCTTTGTTGATTTTTAGTTTTCAACTTGTGGCACATGTAGTCCAAAAAACTATTTGACCTAGAGTCATAAGATTGACAGAACAGTGGCGTGTGGGGGCATCCGTGTTTTATTGACACATTTCAAGTTTTTCTCAGTCATCATGTCAGTAATGATTTAGAATTTGTCAGAAAAGTATCTGTGTATATTTTAACCACTGTTATTGATGTATAATTGAAAAAGTGAGTTTTGCATACAAGTAAGACTGGTTAGTCAACATTGTTCTTTCAAACAGTGGCATTTAGAAGAAAAATCCTAATGGTTATTTGAATTACCCTGGTTTTAACTTTGAGTTCTGACCTAGCTGTCATGTTCACAGCATGGTTCATTTTTGTGTCGCCTCTACGGAGTAGTGGTAACATATAGGGATCATTTCTCCGTCGTCTTGTCTATCTGTCCGTCCGTCACAAAACTTGTCCGGACTACTCCTCATAAACTACAGGTGCAATTTCATCCAAACTTTACAGGAATGATCAGTACCAAGTCTAGTTGTGCATTTTGTCAGCATTTTCCGGTTCAATGATTTTTGTCAGAGTTATGGCCCTTTAATAATTTTTATTTTTTTAAGTTTGTCTTGACTACTTCTCTTATACCACTAATGCAATTTCAATGAAACTTTACAGGGTTGATCTGTAGCTTAAGTCCTTGTGCATATTTCATGGGTTTTCTGGTTGAATGATTTTTGGCCGAGTTATGGCCCTTTGATTAAAAGGTGTTTTTTTTCTGTGTGTTGCCAGATACACAAAAACTTGTCCTGACTACTCCTCATAAACTACTGGTGCAATTTCATCCAAACTTTACAGGAATGATCAGTACCAAGTCTAGTTGTGCATATTGTCAGCATTTTCCGGTTCAATGATTTTTGTCAGAGGTATGGCCCTTTTTTTAAGTTTGTCCGGACTACATCTCTTATACCACTAATGCAATTTCAATGAAACTTTACAGGATTGATCAGTTGCTCAAGTCCTGGCACATATTGCACAGGTTTTCAGGTTGAATGATATTTTGGCAAGTTTGATGAAAAGGTGGTTTTTTTTCTGTGTGTTGCCAGATACATAAAAGCTTGTCCGGACTACTCCTCAAAAACTACTGGTGCAATTTCATCCAAACTTTAAAGGAATGATCAGTACCAAGTCTAGTTGTGCACTGTCTGTCTGTCACAAAACTTGTCCCAACATGAAATTGGCCATCATGAGGCGACACATGTGATCACTGATCGCTCTTGTTTGTTATTTTGGTGTTTTTTTAGCTCACCTGTCAAAGTGACAGGGTGAGCTTTTGTGATCGCTTTTCGTCCGGCGTCCGTCCGTTCGTCCGGCGTCCGTAAACTTTTTCTTTAAATGACATCTCCTCATAAACCACTAAGCCAATTTCATCCAAACTTCACAGGAATGTTCCTTTGGTGGTCACCTTTAAAAATTGTTCAAAGAATTTAATTCCATGCAGAACTCTGGTTGCCATGGCAACCGAAAGAAAAAACTTTAAATATCTTCTTTTAAAAAACCATAAGAGCTAGAGCTTAGATATTTGGCATGAAACATCTTCTAGTGAGTGACTACCAAGTTTGTTCAAATAAAAGCCCTGGGGTCAAAATTGGCCCCGCCCCGGGGGGTCATTGATTTTCCCTATATGCATATAGTAAAAAGTTAAAAAATCTTCTTTTAAAGAACCCAAAGAGCTAGAGCTAAGATATTTGGCATGAAACATGTTCTAATGGGTGTCTATCAAGTTTGTTCAAAATGAAAAGCCCTGGGGTCAAAAATTGGCCCCGCCCCGGGGGTCATTGATTTTCCCTATATGCATATAGTAAAAACTTAAAAAATCTTCTTTTAAAGAACTCAAAGAGCTATGGCTAAGATATTGAGCATCAAACATGTTCTAATAGGTGTCTACCAAGTTTGTTCAAATAAAAGCCCTGGGGTCAAAATTGGCACCGCCCCAGGGGGTCATTGATTTTCCCTATATGCATATAGTAAAAACTTAAAAATCTTCTTTTAAAGAACCAAAAGAGTTAGAGCTAAGATATTTAGCATGAAACATGTTCTAATAAGTGTCTACCAAGTTTGTTCAAATAAAAGCCCTGGGGTCAAAATTGGCCCCGCCCCGGGGGGTCATTGATTTTCCCTATATGCATATAGTAAAAACTTAAAAAATCTTCTTTTAAAGAACTCAAAGAGCTATGGCTAAGATATTTAGCATCAAACATGTTCTAATAGGTGTCTACCAAGTTTGTTCAAATAAAAGCCCTGGGGTCAAAATTGGCACCGCCCAGGGGGTCATTGATTTTCCTTATATGTGTTATTATAGCAAAATCTTAAAAAATCTTCTTTGAAAAAACTCAAATAGCTAGAGTTTAGATATTAAGCATGAAACATCTTCTAGTAAGTGTCTACAAAGTTTGTTCAAATAAAAGCCCTGGGGTCAAAACTGGCCTGGCCCCAGGGGTGTCATTGTTTTTTACTATATGTGTATAGTAAAAACTTTAAAAAAATCTTCTTTTAAAAAGCCCAATGAGCTAGAGCTTAGATGTTTAGCATGAAACATCTTATGGGTGTCTACCAAGTTTGTGCAAATAAAAGCCCTTGGGTTAAATTGGCCCTGCAACATTGGGGGGGGGGTTGGGGGGGCCTATATACAGGTGAGCGACCTCAGGGCCATCATGGCCCTCTTGTTAACATGATACCTTGATTTCTTAACAAGGTTAGATAAACTTATAATATATGAGCCACTTGTCATTTGTAAATAAATCTAGGTTTTGCAATGCAAATACATGTTCATCCCAACAGATCAAAATCAAGCCAGCAATAAATAATAATTGCCTTTGGTGTTTATTTTCTTCATTTGTAGGTGGGCTTTACTAATACATTACTGCCACTTTACTTCAAAGTGGGGTTTTGGGGTATCATTCACCTTCAGTGATAGTTCTAGTTTTATCCAGTATAAACATGGTTACATGGAAATGAAAAATAAACCTTGTTTTTTTCAGTGTATTGCACCATTAAACTAAATATGGAGAGAAGCTTAGTCACCAAAGCAGTCAACACCAAAATACACACAATGGCCAGGGCACTTAAACTTGGAAGAGTGAAAGAGTAAAGTAGTGCGTTTTTTTAGCTAACAAAGTGACATTGCTAGCTTTTGTCTATCTTTCGTCCGTAAACTTGATCTTTAAACAACATCTCATAAATTGCCAAGCCAATTTCATGCAAACTTACGATATTGTCTAGTCAGTTTTTGTTTTGCTTGCAATCGTTATATGACATGACTAAAGACATTTAGTTTTATTCTTAAGTTATTATGTTTATGTTTGTATAAGACCCAAATATATTGTTAAGATTCATTTTTACAAATTTGAAAGCCATTATTGTTCTAGTCAGTTTTTGTTTTGCTTGCAATCATTATATTACATGCAGGCTGTCCAGCGTCCCTAAAATTCCTAAAAAATCCTAATTTTTTTCAGTTTGGCTAAAATTCCTAAACAAATGAATAATTCAAAGGGAATTCCTAAAAAAGCCCTATTTTTTCACTTAAATTCCTATTTTTTATCTTTTGTGATAAACATATTGCGAAACAACCATGTTTCAATCACAACTTAAATTTTAAATGGAACAATGAAAATTGTCGAACTTTGACTATATCAAAATAGTCACCTGTTTAAAATTGTGATAAAAAAATTTCCAAGGAAGTTACATTTTTATTGGCTTTAGAGTTTTACCATTTACCTCAGTCTTAGGTTTATGTAAAGCAACTATTTACATGATGAACCACAAATTTCATCAAACTTTATGTAGGGGTCCTTATTAATAAAGTCTTAATTTGTAATCAAGTTATTTTCAAGTGATGACTGTAGAACAGATATTTTGTAAGTGATACCAGCTGGCAGATCTAGACAAGTTTCCTTTGCTTATTATAAAGTGGGTAAGGTAAACTGGCAGTAATGATTGGATGCTTTAACCATTTTGCTACCCAATTAGGGTACTAAGAAGTGACACCTTCGTATACATTAACATGTACTGAACATAATTATGTTATAACATATAGTGTAAGTTTTTTTTAAAATATGGAAAAAAACTGTTGAAAATCATTGAAAGAACTGACACTGTTGTGAAATTTCTACAATTTTTAGTAGCCTGATTTATCTTGAACGAATTCTTCATAGGTGTATACCCTGCTGTTTGAATTTAAGTTTTAATATTCCTGGGAATGATTTGAGTGGGTCATAATGTTTTTATTATTTTTTAAGAAAGATCTAGACTTGTTGAAAATGTACCAACCTTAAAACGATAAATGTTGATAATAAATGCATTTATAGCTAAAATAAATTTAAAGCATAATTTCCCCTTCCATTTATTATTGGCTAATCATAGCTTAACTAATTGAATATTGGTTGTTCAGGGATACTTATAACTTTGAAAATGTTTTCATTCTAGTTATGTTTGAATGTAGTTTTTCAGCTCTTTTTAAAGGCAGTTGACCAGTGAATCAATTTCTTCACTGGTGACTATGGAACACTGGTAACACCTTTGCTATAACCGAACTAGAGCATTATGAGTGAGTTACTTTTGTGTCAAATATGCAAAGTTGAGCCCATATCATGGTCTTTTGAGGTCATAATTTAGTTACAAATTCCAAATTTTAGCCCTAAAATTTCTTTTATTTACCCTAAAATTCCTAATTTTAGCCCTAATTTTTTTATGCCCCCGCCATGTAATGGCCGGGGCATATAGTGTTACCCTGTTCCGTCCTTCCGTCATTCCGTCCTTCCGTCCTTCCGTCATTCCGTCCTTCCGTCATTCTGTCATTCCGTCATCATCAGTTTCCGTTCATTATCTTAGTAACGGTTGCACATATTCAACTCAAATTTGACATATGGATATGTCATGAGAAAATACAGGTCAAGTTCGAATTTGGTCATGGTTCGATGATTTTTGGCAGAGTTATGCCCCTTTTACTTTGAAAATAATATGAAATTTTCAGTTTCCGTTCATTATCTCCCCAACGGCACAACACATTCAACTCAAATTTGACATATGGATATGTCATGAGAAAATACAGGTCAAGTTCAAATTTGGTCATGGTTCGATGATTTTTGGCAGAGTTATGCCCCTTTTACTTTGAAAATAATATGAAATTTTCAGTTTCCGTTCATTATCTCCCAAACGGCACAACACATTCAACTCAAATTTGACATATGGATATGTCATGAGAAAATACAGGTCAAGTTCGAATTTGGTCATGGTTCGATGATTTTTGGCAGAGTTAAGCCCCTTTTACTTTGAAAATAATATGAAATTTTGAGTTTCCGTTCATTATCTCCACAACGGTACAACATATTCAACTCAAATTTGACATATGGATATGTCATTAGAAAATACATGTCAATTTCGAATTTGGTCATGGTTCGATGATTTTTGGCAAAGTTATGCCCCTTTTACTTTGAAAATAATATAAAATTTTCAGTTTCCGTTCATTATCTCCCCAACGGTACAACATTTTCAACTCAAATTTGACATATGGATATGTCATGAGAAAATACAGGTTAAGTTTGAATTTGGTCATGGTTCGATGATTTTTGGCAGAGTTATGCTCCTTTTACTTTGAAAATAATATGAAATTTTCAGTTTCTGTTTATTATCTCCCCAACAGTACAACACATTCAACTCAAATTTGACATATGGATATGTTTTTGGAATGCCCAGGCCCAGTTCGAATTTGTTCATTGTTCAATGATTTTTGGCAGAGTAATGCCCCTTTCACTTTGAAATTAATATGAAATTTACAGTTTCTGTTCATTATCTACCCAACAGTGTTACATATTCAACTCAAATTTGACATATGGATATGTCAAAGGAATGGGCAGGTCAAGTTGGAATTTGGTCATGGTTCGATGATTTTTTTGGCAGAGTTATGTCCCTTTCACTTTGAAAATAATATAGATACATCTTAGGAATAAGCAGTTTAAGTTTGAATTTGGTCGTGGTTCAATGATTTTGAACAAACTTATCTTTCTTGAATATTGGAAAAATTTTGAACTTTCAGTTTCAGCACTCATACTTTTGTGGAAATGTATGTAGCCATTATGGTTGGCTACAAATATGAAATATGCTATTTTCAAAAGGTTAAGACTGAATAATTTCAGTGCCTTGAACATTGTATGGAAATAGTTTGTGTTAACATTGAAAAGTTTTAAGGGCTTTGAACTTAAAATGAAAACAATAATTTGTGCAAACAAATTTGGAACTAAATATTATAACATCTGAAATTTTGGCTGCATGCGGGGGCATCCGTGGCATGATGACACATTTCTAGTTTGAAAATTGCCCTAAATTTTGCCCTAAATTTTTGTCAGAAGGTGCTGGACAGCCTGTACATGGCTAAAGACATTTAGTTTTAATCTTTAATAGTTATGTCTATATTTGTATAAGACCCAAAAATATTGTTAAGATTCATTTTTACAATTTTGAAAGCCATTATTGCTCTAGTTTGTTTTTGTTTTGCTTGCAATTGTTATATGACATGACTAAAGACATTTAGTTTAAATCTTTAGTTATTATGTCTATGAGGGGCGTCCGTGGCCGAGTGGTTAAGGTCATTGACTTCAAACCACTTGCCCCTCACCGCTGTGGGTTGGAATCCCGACAGGGACTTTGGATTCTTTCTTGTGAGGAAGCTATCCAGCTAGCTTAACTGAACGTCAGTGGTTCTACTCAGATACCCGTTCGTGCCTGAAATAATGCAAGGAAGGGCACCTGAACGTCACGATATGACCTTTACTGTGTTGATGTGACGTAAAAACCCAAAACAAGCAAACAAAAAATTATGTCTATGAAATTCGTTGTTTGTATAAGACCCAAATATATTGTTGTGATTAATTTTAACAATTTTGAAAGCCATAATTGTATGTGTCAGATATTGTTTTGCTCACAATCATAATGTTATATGACATATGAGTTTAAATCTGAAGGTATTATGTCCATGAAATATGTTGTTTGTTTAAGACCAAAATATATTTTTGAGATTCATTTTTACAATTTTGAAAGCCATTATTGGTCTAGTCTGTTTTTGCATAACACATAACGCTATTGTTAGTATTTATTGTTATTAATAGTGATTTGTCTAAGTGGATGTCGAAGTATGTATGTTATTCCATGCCAGTTCATGTTTGAATGAAACTTTTTGTCCAGATAGAAGTTTTCAAACTGTAACTTTTCTGATATTTAGCTTTTACAACAATATTATATTTCCCATTTATGGTGCTAAGAAATACTGCAACATGTGCTGAATAATAGCTAGTGTCAAACATTGTTTATATGCTCCCCGAAAAATTTCGGCGGACCATATAGTCATTGGGTTGTCTGTCCGTCTGTCTGTACGTACATACGAACCTGAATTCGTGTCCAGCCCATAACTTTGTTATTTCAAGTTGGATTTTAAAACTATTTCACAGAAATGCTCACCATATTGAGACGACCTGTCGCCCGCAACATTTGGGTCGCTACCTTGAAGGTCAAGGTCACACCATGACCTTGAACAAAATCATGTCCTGCCCATAACTTCGTTATTTGAAGTCGGATTTTAAAGCTATTTAAAAGTAATGATCACCATATTGAGACGATGTGTCGTGCGCAGCATTTGGGTCGTTACCTTGAAGGTCAAGGTCACAGCATGACCTTAAACAAAAATTGTGCCGGCCCATAACTTGGTTATTTGATGTCGGATTTTACAACTATTTCACAGAAATGATCACCATATTGAGACGATGTGTCGCACACACCATTTGGGTCAATACCTTGAAGGTCAAGGTCGCAACATGACATTGAAGCAAAATCGTGTCTGGCCCATAAATTCGTTATTTGAAGTCGGATTTTACAACTATTTCACCGAAATAATCACCATATTGAGACGATATGTCACATGCAACATTTGGGTCATTACCTTGAAGGTCTAGGTCACAGCATGACCTTGAAGCAAAAATGTGTACGGCCCATAACGTCGTTATTTAAAGTGGGATTTTACAACTATTTTGGAATTATCACACTTTGAACATTGTCTGGGACATAACCCTGAAACTTCAAAAGATATACTTTTCTGTATCTAGGATCACCCAGGTTCAACCGGCTCTTGTTTTAATTGATTATTAAGTAATATGAACAATTCATGATAGCATCATAACTAAAGAGTGGAAATTTATGAAAGTCAAATATGTATAGAATCAGTTGCTAATAAAATGTGTGTAAAATTTATCTCTTTTTGGGAATTAATTTCTTTATTTTACAAATTTATCAAATTTCATTTTATTCTACTGATATGTTTGTAATATTTCTTTTATTTTCTATTGAAAAAATGTGTTAAACCAATATGTATTTGTTTTCTTATAATTCAGCTAGTTTTTATTATTCCAATGTTTGAAAAAATTGTTTGCCAGAACTTTACCAAAATGTTTGCCAAAATATCGCCATAACATATTTGCTGAAACTGGCAAATATGCAAATGAAGTTTGCCGCAGTGTTACCAAAAGCTTCTGGCGAACATCCGCAAACTTACTATGCAAATGAAGTTTGCTGCAAATTTGCCGCAAACTTTTGGCGAACATCTGCAAACTTTTACCATGCAAATGAGGTTTGCGGTAAATTTGCCGCAAACAGAAGCTACCTCCCCCTAAAGTTTGCGGCAAGTTTGCCGCTAACCTCATGAGTTGCGGCAAATTTGCCGCAAACCTCATTTGCATGGTAAATAATTGCTGAAAGCAGTTTGCCGCAAACTCACCGCAATGTTTGCGGCAAACTTGCCGCAATGTTCACCAGAGAGCCCTTTTTTTGGTAAGGGTAGGCAGTGCTTTTAATAATATTATTGCCTGTAAACGTAATAAATTAAACAAACGTTTAGTCTAGTAATTATAGGATAGATATTTTTTATCAACAATCAATTATCATAGTATTGCACGCAATCCATAAGTCCCCTATAATGTAGAACCCCAGCAACATTCAGAAGGTCCATTGGCCATTCAATTATGCCCTTGAGTGAATGAATGTACTGATACGAATGAACTTAAATCTTTTGAGTTCCTAGTTTCCGTATCATAGTTACTGTAGTGTGTTAAGTTTTCCTGTCTGGTAAGGAAATCATACAACATAATAATTTATAATAATCAAAAGATGCAATATTCTCAGGATGAATATGTAAACTAATGTTTCAACTTTTCTCTATTTTAAGTAAACTTGTTGGAAAAATTTCAAGTTCTTTCAAAATGATTTCAGGAAACAGTTTTTAGACACGTGCAGACAGACAAACTGAAAGATACTCTATTGTTAAATCTTCATACATCCCTGTTTG
>NW_026866667.1:0-9715 GCF_026571515.1 Ruditapes philippinarum | reverse complement strand
GTTTTTTTGTTTTCCCAGTGTGTTTTTCATCCGTCATAATATTGTCTAAATGTAATGTGATAATGAAAATATTTTATCATTAGTTTTTTAAAAGGGTTTCGGTTCCCATGGGGAACAAAACCCCAAAATAGTTTTTAAAAAAAGGCTGTTTAAGCCTTTCCTCGAAAAGATTCAAAAAAATCTGCTGGCGTCTTTCGAATGCTTCTGTGTTAAATTTTCGATTTTTTTGTATTTTTAAATTAAAATGGGGGTTTTTTCTTTTTTTCAGACTTTGTATAGAGTTTATGTTTCTGAAAAAAAAAATAATATTAAAAGTTATGGAAAAAATTAGGTAGCTTACAAAAATTTTTTTCTAGTGGGAGAGGAAAAGTACAAAAAGGGGCAGGTCGGGAAAAGGCCCGACCTTCAACTTATTTTTATTTCTTTTTTCTTTTTTAAAAAAAGGGGAAATTTTTTTAATCCCTCATGTCGTTGAACTTTAAATCCAAGAAAGCCAAAACGTAACTTACAAAATACATTATGGTAATGGAAATTCCAAACTTAAAATAAAATTTAAGGTTTGAAATAATTGCTCACTTAAATACTGTTTAATCATTCCTTAGGGTATTTGCTGCTTTTAATTGTGTCTTTTTGACATCTTATTTATGGTAATGCAGGCTCATAACCTGCTCCGATCCCTCTAAAATTTCCTTTTATTTAGTTTCACGTCATTGTATTCTCGTTTAGGGGCACACGAATTTTTAACCTGGGGGTAATATGCCGCTTTTCATAGAATGGCAATAAGTTTCCACATTGAAAGGTTCATGATAACCGCCATATGTACTCCCACCAGATGTTAAAAAAATCTAAAGTGTACGTTTGTTTAATGTGAATTCTGCTGAAGCCGTTGAAGGAGGCGTGGACCGGTAGCTTGCAGTTACCACTGCCGTCCATGACAGGTTAATAATCTGACCCTGCCAACATTTTCATGTTTCCGTGTTTGAACTTCTTTTAAGGATTCTTTTTTCTCTATTTTATTAAACTAATATGCAATTATTATAATGTTTATGAAATGCAAGCGATAATCTTTTCTTCTCTCAATACAATTCGTAATAGTTACTGTTGTTGTCGTGAAAACAGTCCTTACTTAGGACATTACTTATTCTGCAAAGTCCCAATCTGAAACTTAAAGTAAGAAAAATAGCAACTATAACTTTTCTGCTGAAGAAAAAAAAGTAATACAACTTTCAAGAATGTATTAAAAATGAAAGGTATGAGTTATTTAAAAAAAAAAATAATTGATACTACGAACTTTGTTTGAAATTTGGCAGTATCTAAACTGTAACCGAAATCTGGGTATAAATCTAACAAACTGGATCAAAAGTCGCTAGGTCTATGCTGTAACCCTTCAAAAATTAACCTCGCTCTTTACTGTAACATTTGTTTATTTTTCCAAACGCATTTTACAACAGCAAAATAGGTTAATGGTCATTTTTTTATAAACGTTTCTTAACCAAGGATTAGTTTTGTAGGTTTACTTTTGTTAGGCAATGCTAAAATAAGTCGAAATTTGGAGCGGTTGGTCTCTCGAGTTCAAAATTTTCAAAACTGTCTCTGTATTTATTGAGACAAATTTAACGAATAAAACCTGCGGTGCAGTCTGAAGAAATATATGACAGATACCGGTTTTGTTCCCTTACATTCTAGTAGTTTAGTTTCTAAAGTGTTTTCGTGCTTTGCTTGTATTCAAGAAAAGCACGAAAACATTTTTTAGAAACTAAACTACTAGTAGTTGGCTGAAAAAAAATAGCTTAATCTCTTCCCATAAATAATCCTCCTTCATTTTTTTTTTTTTTTTTTTTTTTTTTTTTTTTTTTTTTTTTTTTTTTTTTTTTTTTTTTTTTTTTTTTTTTGAAAAATTCTTACCGTAACCGAAAAACGGCGATATGTACACGTTCCCTACGGTAAGTATGTTTGTAGACTAAACAACTCGGGAAATTATATTTATCGCACTGCTTATTTACAATAACATACTCATTTTTCATTAACGAAATTGCCAGAACTGGAATCGCCCTTGTCTTTCACTAAAAGATCTACAACATAAACGATTCTTCATTGACGACTTCTTAGACTAACATCCTATCTTTTTTTCTCTAAAATAAAATTAGCAATAATTTCACTGTGTTGCTTTGTTTGGAGAATAAATATGTAGAACAGAGAAAATACGAATCGCTAAAAAAGCCCAAAACGGCACAATTGAAAATGTCGCAGGCTCGGGTTTATTGAGTCTGTTCATGGATGGTACTGTCAAGTGCAAACTACCGTCCACGCCCCTAACACTGGCTTAAGCAGAATTCAACATTTAAACATGAAATAGAGTCACCTATGCTAACAGAAGAAGTGTTATAGCTCAAAGTGGAAATGTCAAAGAAATTTACGTGCCGTTTACTGCAGAAAAGTAAGCACATACCATTTTCATATTTCTACCACGTGACTACTTCAAAAAGAAAGTGCCTTTTTAGACAAACTTCGCCATTTAAATTTATGTGGATTGCCGTTTACAATTATGTGTAAACTAATTTCTGCGATCATTTCTTGACCCTCTTCAACTCAACCACCGTCTTCTTGTAATTCTATATTTTCATATTTGACAGTATAAAAAATAATTATTATAATTCAGACATGAGAACTCTCTTTCATTTAAAAGAAAGTTTTACAAATCTTGTAAAAAGCGTCCCTGTATGCCTTATTGTAAGGTTAAATCATGAGTGTATACGTCTCAATTAAATCTTGCCATGCAAATGTGGCCAATATTGAAACTCGTTATACAAAGATGCAAATGCATCTTGAAAAATTATTCCCCTTCAAGAATTCGATTTCGCGACATCAGACTGTAGGAGTAAAAGAACCAATGCCCTGAGGCAATATCAGAAATTGTTTATCGATTGGAGGACTACAGTGACCAATGGTCGGTCAAAAGCTAAACATAGCTTATGTTTTACTGTTATATACTTTACAACAAAAAATGATATATCCATTTCATTCCTTGAATTAAATTGTTTGGCTAAAATTTGTCAGATGAAAGGTTCCATGATCGCCGAAGTACGAATAATTCAATGGATGTTTCTAAATGCAATAGTGTTTAATGAAGAATTCTGATTAAACCTAGTCTAAGGCACACTGACGATAGCTAAAGCAGGCCTTAACGGAACGAGCTTGCAACATTTACAATTTTGTCGTTTTGACTGTTCTTTTGACATTCTGTTTTATAACCTATCTCATAGTAATAGACGTAAATGTGCATACATAACAAATATCTACTGGAATATATCAATTTATCATAAGCTTCTAACGTTGCATTTAATGCATTTAACAATCCTACGTATAGACTAATATTTCTTTCTACTATACGGATATTAATTATTGCAGCAAGAATAATTCGCAATAAGCAGGATGTGAATGATTTGTGAAAGACAACCGGAAGAAAAACGCCTTTTAAAGCATCTTTTTTAATAATACCGGTAAAACCCCAATTTTTTTATTAGTTCCCTTGAAAATTTTTATTTTGCACAAAATTTGCATTTTTTTTAAAAATTTTAATGCTTTTCTTTTTTTGCTAATATGAAAATTTATTGTAAGGAAATGCATTAAAAATTATTTTAAAAAAGGCCCTTATTTTTTTATGTTTTAAAATTTAATGGGGTTTTAACTGTTCTTAAACCCACATTAAAACTAAACTCCACCCAAAAATCCCAAATTGTTATTTTTCAAGTTTAAATTTTTTTGGCCCTGTTTTTGGGGACTGTAAAAATGCAAACTTTTTACATGTTTTTAAATTTTAATTTTTAAAATGGGGCAAAATATTTTAAAATTGGGGTTTTTAAAGGAATTATTCCAACTTTTTTTTTTTTTTTTCCACAATTTTTAAAATTAAAAAAAATTTTTCTTTTAAAAAGCATAAAAACTTTTTAAAATTTAGCCCGTTCTGTTATTGATCCCCCTGTTTTTGTTTTTTTGGAGTCAACATTCGAGGCAGAAAATTTTTTTTTTCCCCTTTCCCATTTCAATACGGGGCTGACCATTTTTTCTTATTTTTTTTTAAACGTTTAAAAAAAACGGTTTTTTTTAAAATTTAGCATAAAAATTTTTTATTTAGCCTAAGTACATGAAATCAGCCCTTTTTTTGATTTCTTGGAATTCTATGCGCCCTTCGAGTAAGAAAATTTTTTTTTCCCCTTTCCTTTTTAAAATACTGTGTTATTTTTAAAGCAAGAAACTTTAAAGAAACGTTAGTATTTTGTCTTATAATTTAAATTTTTTTTTTATTTTTTTTTAGATCATGATAATGGTCTTATTTATTATAAAAATATAAAAGTAGCGAAAAAAAAAAGCTTGCTTTTTATTTTTATAATTGTTTAAAAACATTAGCTGTTTGGAATAAAAAACTGTCAGATTTGCCAAAATACAAAATAGGGATATTTAAGACTGGGGGTAAAGATTGGGTTTGTATCATCTCGAACCCTTTAAAACTTTCAAATATTATAAACATGAAAAATATATATTTATGATTTATAAATCCATTAACTAAAATATTTTTATGAAAAAAAACACTACATCTGTCTGTTTTTTAACAGTCGTCGATAGGTTTGTTGTTTGTTTTTCAAACAATTTGGGACCTTTTATTGCTATTTCAGTGGTTTTTAAATAAGTTTACATTCATGTCTTTTAATTAATGTTAAGTATAGGGCTTAAACAGTTTTTTTTATTCGGGCGATATTAAACATGACATATTTCTTAAATGCTTATAAAGCTTATAATTCTTGCAATTGTTAACCACTGATGTTATATATTCCCGACCCCTTTAAACCATTGATTCTGATAATTGTATGATGCACATTTAATTAATACTGATCAATCCGCTAACGCAGCTTTCACAAATAATTTTAATTTTAAACATAACCATTATCAGAGCGTCTTATATTTTTATTTGTACTCCTGTAGAATGATCAAGCAGTGTCACAAACAGATAAAATGACATTAACTTCATTCCTTCTTATGTCTCTTAAGTTGCAAGATTATACTTCATGTTTTACTTATACAATGAAAATGACAACATGAATGCAATACTTATTTTATGTAGCGTTTGCCATACATCGAAAATAAACGTCACGTTCTGATTTTTCTACAAAGTCAAACATGACGTACAATTGCTTGTAGAGGAATTATAGATAGTAAAATGCCTCATGTTTTCAAATGTTAAATGACTAGAAACAATGTCTAAGCTACAGAACTTGTGGAATATGGATATGTAACAATTTTTCCAAATAAAAAGTGTCTAAAGGTGAAGGAACACTTAAATCATTTATGGAATCCTTTTTTTTTCTTACAACTGTTACAACTCTTAGTCCACTTCTAGGTGCTTGAATTTATTTCTTGTTGAAGGAGAATTACAGACAATAATTGTCGTAATGCTTGGATATTTTCAGACATAACATGATAAAAGATTATGTTCCAAGTAGAGAGCATGGTTGACCATTTATTGAGAAGACGATACATTCTATCAATTACGTAAAAATATAAACAAACAAACAATGAAACATATTAAATATAAAAAAGCAATGATTAAAAAAAAACGAAAAAAAACCCACAAAAAAAAACAACAATTATAATCAAATAGCTGTTTGTTAAAACTGTTTGTTCTCTATAAACAAAAACTAAATTATAGTACTTTTTTTGCTAAATAACATCCTTCTCAACTATAATTTGTCATATATTTGTAATAAATACATGCATAATTTTATTTCATTGACAAAAATAAAAAAGGTGGTTGCTTCATACCAAATTGAAAATAATTTCGGTTTAGTTTAAATTTAAATAGAAATGACTGATTTTAAAATCACAATTTATTGCTATTATTATGTTTAAATGAATTCTGCTTAGGCCGGTGCTAGGATACTTGACGGTGACTTGCAGTTTCCAGTACCGTCCACGAAGAGGGTGAATCAATCCAAGCCTGAAACATTTTCAATTCTATCGCTTTGGGCGGCGTTTTTTTTAGCTATTTATTTACAGAATGCCTGAAACGGCCATTAAAATTTTTATTGACCCTTATTATGGTTGGTAGTAGTACGTGCAAGCTACCGTTCACACTGACCAAAGGATTATTTTTAAAGTTTTTTTATCATTGTTTACTTACAATATGCCTGTTTTCCTTAGACGGCTTTAAATGTTGATATATCTTAATATACGTCATAACTGGTGATGAAAATAATTAGATAAAATACAAAAGAATATTTCCATACTACCAGCTGATATCAGCTTATGTCGCAAATCAAATGGAGGTAAATTTTACGTGCTTGTTTTGAATGTTTAATGAAAGATTGAACTTGCCATGTTCCATCATTTTCAACGGTCGATATGGATTTACTGACGGAACAAAACAGCCGTCCTCATTTTATACAATGATAGGTTTTACAACTGTTACCTACTAAAATACTACTTATAATATATTACCGTTGCTGATCATTACAACTTGCTACAATACAATGAATAGTGGAATATTTTTTTTTGCTGTTGCTGAATAACCAACATTGCCTTTAATGGGCAAAAGCACGCATTTTTTAAAGATATGACCTTTTCCGATTGTGATTATATCTGATCTTAAATAAAAAGGTATATAGTATATAACTTTAAAAATTATTTTTTTCTTTAATAATCTTGATTTCACGTCTTGACACAGAATATTGTGGTAAAGATGATGATTGTTTCCTCTTGCGGAGAAGATAAGAATCCTCCGGTTTAGTTCAAATTCATTTAAACATAATTTAAATGTCAAAGCAATAAAGATAACAGACGACGTCTGGAATTGCCTACTCAAGATAAAAGATAAACTGATGAGGTGAGTACAAGGCCAAGGAGAATCTTTGAATTCTGAACACTTAAAATGTTTGTTTGCACTAAAGGCACATCATGCTTAAGAAATGTATGTATTTCTAATGCTTTAGAAATGTAAAACATGTGTTAAATAATGTTTTAATAATGTATTTAGATCACATAATATGTTTAAAAACTAAAGAAAGTTGCGGTTTATGTACAGTAATGTATCAGAAAGTTAGCAAAATGTAAACAAAGTAGAATTTTGACTTCTGTACAAACAATTAATTCGCTACACATTTACCAAATACCAAGAGAATAAACGTAGCAAAACATGCTCGTTGCAAACTTGTATTTTTCAGAAACTATAATCAAATATCAAAAATAAATAAGAAGATCGTTTGTTGGCATAATGGGCCTTTAAGTTTTACAAAGTGTATCTCCAGACTGCAGATGATACTTTACACCAACAATATTCTATCAGCTAGACATATTGACATTTATCCTTATAAGATAGAGTTTAAAGGATATTTTTAGAGGAGGAAACCTGGCTTATATGGTGTGAACGGGTCCAAAACAGAAGCTACGGCGCTCTTTAATGTAGAATTAAAAAAAAACTATTTCATTATATTATTGTTAACTTGGTTTTCACTCTTAAATATGGCTTTGTAATTTTAAAATCAAATTTTAGGAAATTACTTTCGCAGTAGTATTGTAAAAGCAGCTTTAAGCGTTGTTTTACATACTGGATTGTAAATGAATAATTTAAATCTTTTTTAAGAAGTAATCAGTCAGCCTGTAGAAAAAAGAGACTATTTAAAAAAAAAATGCAAAACTCTGCGTCAGTGATTCAATTTCTTTCAAAATGTAAAAATCAATTAAGGTCTTGGTTCCTACCTCTAAATACTTTGGGAAACAGCAGTACGGGAAACAATCTGATAGTAAAATATTTTTCGTTTTGCTGATTCTACGCCTATTTGAAATACAAAATCGCATTGACCTTGCACTGCCGACAGCTGCACTATTACATTTTACTCAGTTTCCTAATGCATAAGTATTCTTCCATGACTGTGTGGTGGTGACCGGTGTAAAATATGGATATAATACTTTTTGTTATACAAGTTGCTGAAGGAGATACGGGAGAACATAGCCTAACTGAGATAAATATGACAAAGCGACGACTTGTATATCGAATGAAGCAAAATGTTAATGAAAAGTTCATAAGAAAACCCAGCAACTTTCGACTGTTTTCAAAGCAGTGCAGGAACAAAGCCGCACTTATTTAACGGTTGTACCGCAACCGTTAAATAAGTGCGGTTTTGTTCCTGTCTCATAAAAACGTATAAAGTCATAATTGCGGTTTTATTTTTAACCTCAGGCGTTCGGCAAAATGTTGACCGTGTCGGGGGAATAAGCTACGGCGAGTTACATACCTTGTATATATTTCATATAGTAAACGGGTGCTGGATAGTAGTTTTATGACATAAATTCGTGTAACTAAAAATACATCAATATATGCATGTACTTTCTAATGCGATAGTTAGATATCATGCTGCAGGCATCAGCGACATCACCTTTATAATAGCAATGTTTCTCTATCGTTAATTTCATATTTGAGCATTATTTTTATTCTTGTCTTATATCGTTATATTATCCCCAGTAACTTCTGATTACCACACGCATTACAAGATAACACACGAACCATTACCGTTTAAGCTTCCTCATTAATCACGCTTGCAAAGGCAAAACCATGTTTTAACAATACAGAAAATACGCATTATTGTTTTCTGCAGATATGATTAATGAGTCTCCTTAAAGCAAAGTATATTTCAAAGATAGTACGAAAGATAAAAGAATGATGAAAAGTAATACATGTTTCATTTATAATAAAACTGCAAAAACATCGCTAAAAACTCGAGCTGTTTCAAAGTTTAGAATTTACGAAGTCGTCTTTAGTGCCTCCTAAAAACTGCGATGAAGTTTAAGGCTTCTACGCTTCAAGGCAGAAAATAGGAATTAGCCTGAAAAAATAAAAATGATTGTAATAATGAGACAATTTTTGTTCGTAATGCGTTGTATAAATGTATCTGTTCTTTCTCAATCCCATTTTGCATGATTGCCAAATTGTCTATGGTTTACATGCATCATTGTTCATTCACGGTCATTGTACTTTTGTTCTTACTCTTTCGTTATATGACAGCTAAAACAGACAACCTTTTTTCATATTTTCAAAATCAGTTCTCATGGTGTCCGAATTCGAAAAATAAACAAATCAGATTCTGTCTCAATTTATCATCATTTAGAAAAAACGATGGCATAATCATTGCGTAGAAAATATGGTGTACATTAGACATTAGCCGATCCATCATGCTTGTAGCTTATATATACAACTAAATTACATGGTAGTAAGTGTAGTAAATGATGTCTTTAGAAATTCGTTTTCACGTTTACGTTATACATAAAGAAGTCAAGTAAATGTTCACTGAATGCATCAATCACTTTTGATAATAATTTAATAAATGCCAAACCTTGTCTGCCACAAATGAGGTTCAATATAGAAATAACATTAAGCTCTGAAATAAATATTGTTTACAAACCTATTAGATATCTCATTGTAAAAAAAGATAAAACAGTATTTTCTATTAGTATGTAGATTTAGCCTGAGGTAAAGACAAAATACGTTTACAAACATGTCGACCTATAACTAGTTAACTGCATTGTTTGTGCTGAAATAATAGTATTACAATCTAACATTTCCATTACAATATCCTCATCGGGGCAGAAAGCTGTATACTGGTGTATGTGTTAATGTTGAATAAGTTATCACGTCATACAACGTTTGAGTAACATATGAAAAACAAAA
>NW_026866666.1:0-66432 GCF_026571515.1 Ruditapes philippinarum | reverse complement strand
TCAGAAAAAGGTTCAGAACTGAAAGCATAAAAAATTACAATCATAATTAAATTGTCGTCATAATTTATTTTCATAATTACTTACACAAAATAATTAATATAAATAATTATAAGGTAATGTATGACAAAATAATGAATATCTTTATTATAGATTAATAAATTTTTAGCCTTAGAATAATACTTTCGCCGTCACAGCCTGACCCAGGGGTACCGCGTGGCTCAGTATCACACCTTCGACGTCAAAAAGACAATAAACATCTTATTTCCTTGGCAGATGGGCCGACTTTAAACTTCTTAGGTGTAAGGCGATCCTGGAATTTTCCACATAGAAGACCTTGATTTCGTTTCAGGTTCGTATATTAGGCTGATCCATGTCTCATCAACAGTCACTTTCCCTTCGAAAGAAAACGGTCACATTCCCTATGAAAGCGTCTGAGCCCTATGAAAGCGTCCTGAGAAATTGATTGAAACACCCGCACCCTTTCTACTTTTGTTCGTCCGTCAACATTTTAGGCAATCCACCTGGCACACAGGCGTCTCATATTTAGTTCATCGTGAATAATGCAATGCACTGTGTCAATGCTATAATCCGATCTTTCGTGTATTTCGCGAATTGTTATCCGACGATCATTGTTAAGCAGCTCCTTTATTACCAGCCGACGTGATTTGACGTTACGCTGGGACGTCCACTGCGTTTGTCGTCAAGAATGCTTTGTTGGCCGCCTAGAAAATCGGGCATAACCACTTGTTACATTGCTGTTTTCTTCATCGCCTGATCACCATATGCTTTTTGTAATCTTAACATTGTTCCTTTCTTTAAACCCGTTAAAACACAACATTTTATTGAAGATCGTTGTTCCGATGCCATTTTAACGCATACGCACTAAACAATATGGCCGCCTAACACCTAAATGACGTTACACACTTACATGACGTCATGTGCGTAACGCAAATATATTGCCAGTAAATTATGAAAAGATTGGTGAAAATCGCACGGTAAACGTTAAAATGTCATTATTAACCGGTGACTATTTGTAAAAATGAACAAATTTTAAAGTGGGCCGATAATCGCTACATGTGGTTACAATAACGACCGTTTGTTAAAATATGATTCATACCAGAACGGCAATATTTGCTCTATATTTTCAAAATATATTTGTCTCTATTACTGTATAAGTTTTATTCAGCTGACTTGGAAAATAAGGAAATAACGACACTTTTCCGCGTATTTGATTGATCAGCCCTCGTATAATATAGATTTCCCTTAGTCTGGTTTAATTGCAAAAATGTTTTATGTTTATCTTTTGAAGACATTAATTTCAAGAACGATACTGCAGCTGTCTTAAAATTAGTTAATAAGAGTCACACAAAAGACATAATATAATAGACAGACGGGTTAAGTATGACAATAAGTCCTATGTTGCTGAATCTAATCGATGCAATTAGTGTATTTTCTAGGAAAGAATGAGAATAATTTGATACGGCTTTCTGATGTCTGATGTCTCTATCTTAAAGTGTGTTCTATATTAAGTTTTTTTCAGGCATTAAATCATTCTTACTCTAAATGTAACAATTAATGAAAACAAACATACATGTACTATTATTTCTTATAAACACATGCGTGGTGTAAGTAATTATTTTTTATTTTGGTTTCAGCTACGAAACCAATCATTACTTCACTTAAATTTATAGTATATAAATTCATTACTTCACTAAAAAAATAGTATATATCTTACGTTAAATTTCAATTCCAACAACAACTCTTCTATATCATTACTGTTCAAACGAGAGAATATCTAATTTCTACTTAATACTGGGCACGTTGCTACAAGCTCTAGTGAATCTAATCAACTGACAAACATATAGCCCGTAAGATGTTGCATGGGGTACGTCTCCATCTAAATGTGGATAATTAACTACACAAAAGTCAAAGTCACTCTTTTATCATAGATTTTCGTGTGATAGTAATATGAAGATCCAAAAAAGATGTACTAAAATTTCAAGAGTCTATTTTGTTGTAGTTAATGGGGATAAATATCAGACAACATTTGATCAAAATAAGTATTATCTAAATTAAAAAAAATCATCAAGGTATTTGGAAGTATTATTGAATGCGACTACAACATCTTGCTGTTTATCTTCAAAGAGACTCAATGTAAAGTCTCTTTTAAAGCAGCACAAAAATAAATCGGCGACCAGGGGTACACAATAAGAACCCATAGAAATTCCTATTATTTGTTAAAATAGGGTATTATCAAACCTGACATTAATGTTGTCTAAAAAAAGAGAGCGCTCTACAAACTTCGTCATAAATCCACATAGTATAATGTTTAACAATACCGTTAGTAAAAAAAACTTTGTTAGAATAACAAGCTAGAAAGGTAACTTTTTTCTCGTGCAAAAGTTTTCTGAATTAGGGAAATTAGTTTATCATTGATTAATTTATGTGGCAAAGTTGTATAAACTGTTGACAAATCGTATGTTTTGACAGTTGAAGCTTGAAAGTTTTTATTTTGAATTCAACCAAGATTTCTCCAGATTTGTTAATAGATCAAAAGAGATGTTTGCCTGTGTTTTCATAGACTTTATCGCAATATCTTATTACATGTGTTTTAATGGCAGTCAAACAAGACGTCAATAAAAAGAAAGACTTTCTGGTTCCATAATATTTCTTTTGGTGTTATTGTATTCCTGTCTTTTAAACTTTGGGCATATATTCTTCTGCAAAGATCAGGTGATATCCATACAAATCCCGGACCCGACTCAAATAGCTCTGAGTTTTCTTATTCTTCATCTTCTACATCAAGTGTAAATGATATCTTAGATAGCTTCAAAAATTCATTATCTTTGGTTCATTATAACGTACAGAGTTTTTTCCACAAAAGAGACATTTTACAAGGGGAACTACAGCACTTCGACGTCATCTCCTTTACAGAAACGTGGCTTAGCAACAATATAGAATCTGATTCGATCTCTTTTGAAAATTTTTCCTCACCTTTCAGAAAAGACAGGATTGTTGATAATCACGGTGGAATTCTGGTGTATGTCAAAAGTAATATTCCAGCCATAAGAAGGCAAGACCTTGAGATAAGTGGTGTTGAATGTGTTTGGGTAGAACTAAGAATTCATCATACAAAATTCCTCATTGGTACTTTTTATCGACCTCCAAATTCACCTTCACACGTGTTATCAAATATTGAACGTTCAATTGACCTTGCCTTTGATACTGACATTAAAAACATAGTTGTTACAGGAGATCTTAATCTAGATTTATTAAAACCAGCAACATCTAAAAAATTGTTAGATATAGCCACTCAGTACAATATGTCACAAATTATAAACGAACCAACACATTTTACCGAATCATCCTCTTCTCTTATCGACGTTTACCTTGTTTCTTCTGAGTGTAGTGTCAATACATCAGGTGTTGGTGACCCTTTTCTTGATCAACAACAAAGATATCACTGTCCAGTTTATTGCTTACTTCACTGCAACAAACCACATGCTAAATCATTTAAACGTCTTGTCTGGAAATATGACCAATGTAATTTTGACAATATGAGGCGTGATGCAGCTGCATATAACTGGGATTCTCTAGAAAATAATGATATTGATACCTATGCAAACAATATAACACAGACAATTATATCATTATCAAAGAAACACATCCCAAACAAAACAGTAACAATTAGACAATCAGATCCTCCATGGATGCATAACGAAATAAGAAAATGTATAAGAAAAAGGAAAAGAGCGTATGATAAAGCTAAAAAATCAAATAATGAAGAACACTGGAATACATGTAAAACATTAAGAAACAAAACAACTCACTTACTTAGAAATGCTAAATCTGAACATATCAAAAAACTGTCGGAAAAATTAAGAAATCAAAATCTAAACACATCAGATTACTGGAAAATCCTCAAACAATTCATTAGGCCAGCAGTAAATAGTAATGTTAAAATATTAAATGACAATGGCAACTTGTTGACATCTGACACTGAAAAGGCAAACTTACTAAATAATTTTTTCCAATTGCAATCTTCACTTGATGATAAGAATAAACCTGTCCCTAACTCTGATATTAATCATAATAATAATAACAATAATTATCTTGATATAATACATATTACATATGAAGAGGTTCAGGACACTCTAAAAACTCTAAGTGTAGGCAAAGCATCAGGGCCTGATAATATTAATAACAGAATTCTTAAGGAACTGTCAGGAGAACTTGCTGTACCTCTATGTCGTCTATTTAATAAATCAATTAGAACTTCAAAAGTCCCGTCACAATGGAAGCTTGCCAATGTCTGTGCAGTATATAAGAAAGGAGACCCAACAATTGTTTCTAACTATAGACCAATATCACTCCTCAGCACAGTTTGTAAAACTTTAGAAAAAAATATACACAAACACATTTTCAACTTCTTTGTCTCAAATAACACAATAACTGCATTGCAATCTGGTTTTGTTCCAAACGACTCTACGACTAATCAACTTGTCTCTATATATAACACATTTTGTAAAGCCCTTGATGATGGCAAAGTAGTAAGAGCTGTTTTCTGTGATATATCCAAAGCTTTTGATCGTGTTTGGCACAAAGGTCTCATTTCTAAGCTTGAGTCTACTGGAATAAATGGTGTGTTATTAAATTGGTTTCGCGATTATCTTTCTGAAAGAAAACAAAAAGTAGTTCTTCCTGGCGGCTCATCACAAATGGCTTCTATCACAGCTGGAGTACCACAAGGGTCTATATTAGGTCCGCTTCTTTTCCTCATATATATCAACGATATTGTCCTTGACATAAATTCATATATCAGACTCTTTGCAGATGATACAAGTTTGTATATTATCGTTGACAATCCTGCTACCGCTGCTGCAACACTAAACTTAGATCTCGAGAAAATTACTGTATGGGCAAACAGATGGCTTGTCACTTTCAATCCAAATAAAACTGAATCGGTCATTTTTTCCCGTAAGGTTAATAAACCTGTTCATCCTCCCCTTAGTATGAACGGAATACAAATAAATGAGGTGACCACTCACAAACATCTTGGAGTAACTTTTTCATCTGAAGGAACTTGACATACCCATATAATGAACATATCACAAAAGGCATGGCAACGACTTAATATTATGAGGTCTTTAAAATTCATCACTGATCGTAGATCACTCGAAACTATATATCTTTCTTTCATCCGGCCTCTTCTTGAATACTCAGATGTAGTCTGGGATAATATTACTCAACAAGATGAATTCGAGTTAGAAAAAATCCAACTTGAAGCCTGCAGCATTATAACTGGTACAACGAAACTTGTTTCGTTCTCAAATCTGTATGAAGACACATGTTTTCAACCCCTAAAAGTAAGACGCTATAAACACAAACTAATTCTGCTATATAAAATGTTCAATCACCTATCTCCACAATATCTATCTTCCATAGTTCCAAACACAGTAGGACAAACTTCAGTATACAACTTACGAAATGCAAGTAACACTAGAAATATTTTCTGTCAAACTCAACTTTATTCAAATTCATTCTTACCATCTTCGATTAAAGACTGGAATGATCTCCCTGTCGAACTAAGAAATGCACCATCGCTTGCAATTTTCAAAAAAAGACTAAATGAAGATGTCCAAAAAGTTCCAGCTCACTATTATATAGGTGAAAGAAGATATCAAATAATACATACACGATTAAGAACACATTGCAGCTCTCTGAAAGAACATGTGGTGAAATAGAAAATACAGAACACTATTTCCTCCGCTGCCCCATGTATCAAAATGACCGCACTGTCCTTATAAACAATTTAAGTCAAATCACAACTGTAACATTGAATAATTTACTATACGGCGATAATTCACTTACCGGTGCTCAAAACGAAACAATTATATCACATATACATAAATACATACAAAAAACAAAAAGATTTGATACATAATAATATTCGTTTGAAAAGAAAAAGGTCCTCCAACTCCATAGTAGTAAAGTGACTTTCTTTCTTTCTCTTGTTCCTTATCTCTTTTTCTCTTCTATTATTACTTCTCCTCCAATGTACATGTTTTAATAATTAAATTTCTCAACATATTAGTTTAATTAACCAATCACTAAACTAAGCAATATATCCCTTTAAAAATGAATTCATACTCGTGCTTATACCTCTAATCTAACAGCAATGTATCTTAAATTTAGTTCATGAATACTTGACATAAACATAGTATGTATAGTAAGAAATCAAGAACAAGTCGATATGATATGTATAGTTTAGTTTAGATATTTATATTTTGTTACCATTTATTTGAAATTTGTTAAATACTGATTACGGAGAGAGTTTTCAAAAAAGCTTTACAAGCTTCCTACTCAATCCGTAAATTTTATTTTATGTAATTTATTATGTAAATGTGTGGATTATTAATAAAATATTGTTTAAACTAAAAAGAAAGTTTACTTGTAGTGCAAGATGTAGAATAAGCAATGATCTGGCTTTGTTAGGCTTTTTATGTAATTTAGGAATCCAATACATAATAGGAAGTTTGAGTTCATTTTAATTTATTTGAAAATATTAGTAATATGATTGTTTACAATGTCTTTTTCGGAGGAAGAGGTCTTAGAAAACGCATTAGTACTATTTTATTCCTTATGCAAGACGTTAATGTAATGGATTCGTCATACAAATATAATATTATTGAATGAAACGCTAAAATATCCTTTTCCAGATGTCTTCAAGTAAGTCTTGGTTTAGGTGGCAAAAGATAAACCTTTGTTTATAAGATTTATGAATTTTAATCTTCGTTAAAGAAATTGGATCATTGATTCCTATTCCCAATTTTTCGAGTTTAGCGGCAATTGACTTCAAATAACTTTCAAAAGTATAAAATATAATATGATGATTTTTAAGCCTTGCAAAAAATCGTATCAAAATGTATCGTTATCGAAAAATTCAAATGAAAAACAACAACACTAACACAGGTGTGAAAACAGTCATACATAGCTGAAAGTAACAAGAAACATAATTTTTTTTTAAATATTCAACGGTTTATATTTGTATTTTCCTTTTTTTTTTTGGAAACTTATTATTTTTTTTGCATTCATTTCCTTTATGCTAATATGTCCTGGTTCAATGTTTTTTTTCAGACTTACATATCCTTTTAGTAACATAAAAGAATCCATCAGCTGGAAGAAGGCAGTCCGCAAACGGATCTAGTGGTCATTGTATATAAGATATTGCTAATAAAATAGCAAATCTAAAAAAGATGATCATAATTTCTTAAACTCCCAAAGATATGAATTAAATATAAAATATATATAAAATAAAGAAGTAATGTTAATACTACTGCATATCAAGGAATTGGAGAATCTTAAAGAAGAATAAAAAACACATTTAAATAAGCTTTCTAATTTCCGAAAACACTATAAAAAACATTAAGTCAGCAAATTGGAACAATATATTTTTTTCATATTCCTTTCGTGTAGGAAGAAGAACGAACAGTTTCTGGCTATGGACTTTTCCGGTTCTTCGTAGCGGAACATTTAGCCACACCTTTTCCATTCATTGCTAGGTCAACTGCTCACAAATATTATAACAGACATAAGCACGGGTTCTTTTGTGCAAACCAGTGACTATGTATCATCTCAGTGTAGCGACTGTATTACACGTTAGCCAATTTATATATAACTTTAAACACTGGAAAGGTCGATTATCGGACATCAAAGTGATAAAACAATGTTACAAAATTTAGACAAATTTCTTGTGAAATTTTGAGCGCGTGATATCGAATTTGAATATAATCTGAATTTTATTATACTTTTTTGTGATCACAAGTTTTAACTCTTGAAATCTTATTCACTCTTCTGAGAGTGTGCAGCTGTAAATGGACTTCACTTAAGAAGTTTTTTTGACGTAACGGAACATGGATCTTTTTTCAAGATTTAAAAACTATTCACCAAATACCAGTGCCATATAAATTATTCACTACGCTTTTTCTAGATTCTGCAAAATTTTAAAACGTGTAAAGCTTCAGAATCACTTTTAACCTTAGATTTGGACTTAGAACTGCACTTAAATATCCATTTTAAAATTTGTGTATATTTTTATTCTATTTTTCTTGATAGTTTTCTTATAAATTTTCTTATAGATATATATCAATATTATTATTATTATTATTATTATATTGTTATTACTATAATTGTTATCATTATTTTTATTAACATTATTATTATTATTATATTATTATTATAAGATATTTTAGATATGACTGTTACGCCTGAGTAAAATATGTACTTAATAAAGAACTGTAATACATAGGCTCGTGTTCAACGGACATATAATGATTATGAGTTTTCGGCTCGGGACCTCACACTCATAAACAGTCACGTGACACTCAATATTAGTTCAAATTAAAAGCAATATTGTAACTATATATAGTAAGAAGTGTATTATAAGTTCTTTTTGTCAACCGCCCAATGTCTGTTTCTCCAACAAGGCTTTAATGTGCATAAAGTAGTTGAAATGATATTTTACTTAGTTTCTTAGGTGTCCAGGTAATTGAGAGAAATCATAAACATTGGGTGATACAGAGATTGGGAAATTCAAACCCTCGGTTCATCAAAAACTCGCCACGGTTTTGAATTTGTTTTCCTCTATGTAACCAAATGATTGAATCTATTATTCTATTTTACAATCTATTATGCCATGATAATGAAATAAATTTGATTTTGAAATGTTGTAATCTATATATTATTTCAATATAAAACATTTCAGTACGACAAAACAACCTAATTAACAGACAAGTTTAGTAATAAAGACCCTTTTACTTTAATAAACAGCTTAATATACAAGCTTTTACATTTTTCTTCTTTTCAGGCTTAATGGTGTAATAATAGAGAAAAGCAAATTTTGAAACGTAAGATATTATCTATTCATTTAAGTACATTTACATAAGATATTTAAGTACAACAAAAATCTACGATTTAATAAAAAAAGTTAATAAAGGAAAGACAAAAATGGTGACATTGAAGAGTATGACCTTGGCAATGTTGACCTGACAATAATGCTGAATGTAATGGTTACTCAAGATAGAATCTGGTTACAGCGAGAATATTAAGCAATATCCGTTCGTCTTATTAAGATCTTCAATGCAAGACATGGAAGAGTATCATGTTTTATCTTTATGGAATAAAAAGGCAATAAACAACATATTTGAATCCGTTTCTTTGAGATCACAATGTCTTTTATCTTGGTCAGAAATATTGGATTATATAGCAGAACATGAGTAACTTCTTCTATTTCATACAATTTTTACTAGTATGTCATTAACAATGGGGCGTTCAGTTTAAGATAGCGTAAATCAAATTAACAATGAAAGGAAAGTTTGTTTTTGTAATTTACAATCGTTTTGTGATTTTAGATCATAATTAAAAAACCGACACGTGCAATTTAAAAAGGGAATATATTTTATCATTGTTACTGCCTTGTTACACTCTTAGAATGATCACACACTTTTAAGGGTGTCATTGTAATGTATAAGGGCCTTCTGTTTAAGAAAATGAATTTAAAACATTTACAGCGTAGATAGAAATATTTCATCAATGAAATGCACCATGGAAGACATAAAGGATATTTGTTTGTTTGTGTGAAAGGTGAAATTATATTTTATCGAGTGGGCTTTAAAAGCAGTATTCTAACGAGTGGCAACGAGTGCCAGAATTGTCAGCAAAAATGAAATTGTGGTACCACATGGGGAAAATCTTAAAAAAGTAGTTGTATCATTGAAAAGTGTGAAATTAAAGTTTTGTAATTTTCACTGTGAAATTATCAAATATAATTTTCACAGATAAATAAGTAATCCACTGAAAAGCATAAAAAAACACATTACATTTTCATTGATTTCTCATTAATGTGATGCAAAGCATAATCAATATCGATTAAAATTATAGTCAAATAATGCATGTATCAGCGACTTTATACAGACATAAACGAATTACTTTTGTAAGGTAATTACCGACAATGCATTTAAACCACCTTTCGTTTTTTGAAAGCATTTTGAGACATTACTTATTTGCAATTTTACCATATAATGTGACTGTAATCCTAAAATTAGAACACTTTAAGAAATGTGTCTATATGCATCGTTTTATGAACATTTAACGTTTACACAAAAGTCTTTGAACATATAGAGAACAAAGTAATGCATATGAAACAGGAGTCAATAATATCTAGGTAATGATTTTATCTCTAAAAGTATTCTTCGTTATCACGAATTGAAAAGCACAAGAACTTGAACTAATTGATATTGAAGGCAAATTAAGAACTTTTATTTTCCTTTCTGTACAAAGGGTAAACATGTGTCTTATTGTTGTAGTATCTTATATAGCAGTTATGGATAACAAACATTTTTGAGACTGGTCCCCGAAGTTAATATAGTGAAATGTTATAATATCTCTGATCAGGGAAACAAAATGTACACACTATTTTAGTTTTTAACATCCTTATATTGATTACATGATTTAATACTTACTAGGTGAAGAAACTGCCAATTACATTCAATGACATCACACACTGTTCCAGTTAAAGGCAAAATAGTATTCAAGTAATAAATGCATTTACGATAAATTTATTTTAGAAATGACGGACATCGAAATTATCGAGATATATATACTACTTATATGTAGATCTTTTTTCCGGCACAATAATTTAAGTTGCTCGAATGACCAAAATTGTAAAGCTGTTCAACCCGTTGAACTCAAATTGGGCTAAGAATCTTATTTTCATTTTTTATCTTTTGTATATTTTTCCGTTTCAAATTTGTGAATAAAGACAAAGAGTGTTTAGTATTTGCACTTTAACATTGTATAATGGTTTAATATTAAGAGCACCTAGATAAACCAAAATGTTTGATTAAACATAATTTTACTTCTACTACATTTATCTGTTGGTAAATGTAATGATATGCAAATGTTATTTTGGATAAATGGCCTTGAATGAATATCCATTCTGTCATTGCCATTGTATAAAATTATTTCATAACATTACCCGCTGTTACCGTTTAAGACATTTCGTCAAGATAATAACATTCAAGTAATTAAGTGTTTTTGGATGTCAATGTCAAATGATATGATTGAGGTTCAATGTAAACTATAATTGACCACGTTTAATTTTACGAATATATGTGATCAAGCACTATGGATTGTGTTTTTGGATATTTTCTGTAATAAGAAATTAGACATTGCATTTAAGAAACGTTAAACCAACATGCACTAACAACCGAGCATGGAATAACTGACATATTTTGAAGACATGCTCTGCGAAAAATTGTTTTTCTTGTAATTGACCTTAATTACATAAACGAGAGAGAGAGAGAAATTGTTAACGATTAAACACATTTCTATATCTTAAAATTTATTAAATATATTGTTACAAAATATTTCACTGTCTTAATTGAGTTTTAAAAATCTAATTGAAATCGAAGATCACCACGATAATAACTTGTGATCCGATTTAAAAGTTCACTTAAATATGAAATGTCAAATGTGTCGATGTGTTAAAATTCATAATTTAACTTATATCCAGTTTCATGTCTAGTGTTAAGATGACCTCTTCTACTTCTACAGTACAGTTAAATAATTGAATACAACCTTGCACGATATTATATCTTAGACTTAAGACTTTATATGGCTTTAAACTACAGATGCAATTGAACAAAATCGTATGTACTTTTAATGTTTTTTGTTAATTTCAAAAGTAGAACATTGAACCGATTTTATCTAAAGTATGGAATTTTGAATCTAACATTTTAATTACAATTATTTTAATAACTTATTATTAAATGTTTAAAGAGTACGCTTAATTAAAGGTCGATCTCCTTATAAATTGCACAATAACTTCTAGAACGTTTTAATGTAAAACAATTGATATAAGTATATGTTATTTAACTACATATAACATTTTATACTTTAATTACTCTACAAATAAAGTTTTTTTCAGCGTAAAGAAAAATGAATTATGTCATAGCAATATACATGTATAAGTTCAGGTATTGTCTGTCTTATAATTGTAATGTTTCTTAAAGTGTTATTACTTATGATCATTAATTGTTCTGATATTGGAATAATTGAGTGCCCTTAACACAATATATGTGTTTAATTGTGGATGTATATAAAATGTACATACATTCTTTTAATTTAAAAGTACTTTTTGACACGAAACATGTTTATTGCATAACAAATAACTGCAGCGTGCGTGTCTGTTCATCCAGGCCACCATCATGAAATTTACGTACTTTTATATCTGAATTCCTAAAAGTACACATTTAAATAAGCATATGACTATGTTATGTAGTTAAATCATCATATATTACTACGTGTTATAAAAATTCATAAACGGCCCTTTGTTTAAATTTTAAGTTTTAATTTTACGGTCACTACATTCCCATATATTCCTACTTATTATACTAAGCTTCCTTATTATAAAGAACTCAATAATATAACTAAGTCCTACTAGTCGATTTTATCAAGTATCAATAACTATTAATCTTATAAGGTAATATGAATCACGCCTTTTTCAGATAATAAGTTGCAACTCAAATATTTTAGTTATTGAAGTAACTTGCTTGATAATTGGATAAAATGAATAAATTACAAGTATGTAACAAGTAAGTTCATTGGTTCTTACTTAATTTCATATGCGACTGTCCACGAAGTACATATTGTTCAGCCCATGATAGCTGATAAATACTGAACAGCAAAACTAACATAGGAATTAAGTCATATTACTTATATTATCGAATTACTCATTACGTTGCAGACAAATTATGTATTACTAAGTGGTTTTATTTTCACAAAATAACTTCCTTTTTTATAAACAGTACTTAGAAATAAGGAAATGCTAAAAGTGATGTTTTTGTGCTCGTAAATAGCGCATGTGATGTAAAAACCGAGGGTATTGGAGAACGTCAGTTGTCTTATAAAAGTATGAAGGTTCATGTTTCAAAATAGATTCGTTCCAGATCTCTTAAGCTTTATACAATGTTATTCTAAATTCAATGTCCAACTTTTCGTTTGTTTGTTTCATTTGGTTTTACGTCACACCGTCACAGCGTAGGTCATATGGCGACGTTCCAGCTTTACTGGTGGAGGAAGACCTCAGATGCTCTTCCGTGCATTATTTCATACACGAACGGGTACGTAAGTAGAACCATCGACGTTCCGTAAGCCAGCTGCAAGGCTTCCTCACATGAAAGAAGTCAAAGTCCCTGTCGGGATTCGAACTTACAGTGTTGAGGTGCAAGTGGTTTGAAGTCAACGCCCCTCTTATGTCTAACATTCAATCATTGGAACCAACTGTCTTGGATGACGATGTTTAGTGATTTTCCCACTTCCCACCCTGAAATAAGGAATATGTGTGCATTAATTGTCTGGCATTATATGAGATATTAAAAATACAATATGATTAGACAAAATACAATTGCAACCACTTATGATAATTAAACCATTCTTACTGAAATTGAAAAGCTTTAAATTAGATGAAAATATTCCTTGACATATGTTTAAAATTGTTGTTGACAAAACTAATGCTCAACATTTGCAACAAAGAATAACTGTCTAAAATGAAATCATTGAATTTTTCATTTGTATGGACAAAAATTCTTAGTTCAAATTAAAAACAGAAAAATGGCATGCGTGATTTAGTAGTGTAGTGTAGTGTAGTGTAGTGTAGTGTAGTGTAGTGTAGTGTAGTGAAGTGTAGTGTAGTGAAGTAAAGTATACTATAGCATAGCATAGCATAGCATAACATACTTATTGCTTTTGAAGAAATGATGATTGTTGGCTTGACAGTGAAATACAATAGCATCATTATTTTACATAACAGCAGCATTAACACATTACTTATTAGATTTGATTTCCACGAAAAGTTTGGAAGTTTAATAATGTTTATCTAGTCCTAAGAAAATCAACTCTTAAATACAAATGAGTTCATTGAAATCTAGCATGTAACATTTTAATTTTTCCAAGCTGACTTTTCTAGTTTGTCTATGTTTTATCAAAGGCATTTCAGAGCTTCTTTATCTTTAGTATGAGAAATGTTCTCACGCTTTGTAGAAACGTTTTCAAGTATTTCATGTTTTAATTTTCAAATAAACAAATGCAAATACCAAACAAAAAATAATTTACATTACCAGTTGCTCAAAACGATTTAGCAGATTTCGTTTGAAAATAATATTGAATGTAAAGAAAAACTGATAATTACTATTTTAACCAGAATCTATCATAAACATATACCAAAACAAAATAAACCTTTCATCGAGAGTAACAACACCTCGGCTGAGATATTCTTTAAGTTGTTTTGTCATGTTTGAATTTTACTTTGATCTTTATTGATATACAAATAAAAGTATAATTAATTGAAAAATGATATTAAAGCACGATTGGTTTTGACATTTTATCATTTTTTAATTTTGGTGCCAACTAACTTGCATTCTTGAAATATTATCTGTTATGTCTGCATGCACTGTATCGGTAATTTGTTATTGGTTTTCAACTGTTCCATTACCAAACTGCCCACCTTCACCAATCAATCATCTAGCATTTTAGTGCTATTTATATCAACTGAGAAATACATGATGTGTTATAAGTTAGTAATAGATGGTTAACTCGATGAAGAGTTTTTTTAAAAAAATTCTACAAAATAAAATTGTTTATCTAATGAAGTTCAGGAAAATCAGTTTTCTTTGTATTTTGTCTCATCTAATATCAGGTAAATTTAGGGCTTACTAATGTACATTGGAAATTACTGATACTTTATGTGAGAAAAAATAACTATACAGTGACACCTGATTCCTTCTTCTCCCTAACTTTATGTATAATGTCGCCATACAGTACCGTTGTTTCTTTTCATTTAACCAAATTTATTTAGTTATGGAACTGAACCAATAAATCTGTTCCCCTTTTTCATAATTACAAAAGTACCCATACTTTTAACAAAAGAGTATCCTTTTCATACTATGTTAACACCTGAGAGACATATTTTTTTATTCTTCTCGCCAGTCTTTTTCAGATTTCAATTCAACTTAAATGTTATTTCAAATATTGTAATAGATATCACCTGAGAGAAAAAAACATCTTTTATTTCTTCTCACAAATCTTCGGATTTCAAGTGAACATTACTTGGTGTGTTATTTTAGATAACCAAAAATGTGATAGATAAAACCTTTAGCAAGTCTGTGTCACGATATCAAATTTGAATGCCATTGTCATTTTAATTTTCAACATAATACCGAATTATTTTCTACGCTATCAAATGAATTATGATCATATATTATCAATTTTGCATATGTTTGTTTAACATATTCATATAATTATGTAATTCCCCTTTTCAATTTGTTGTGTCTGGTTTTTTACCATTCAAAATGCTCCTATTTTCTTATTAGATTACTTATAGATGCATCAAATGAATGGTGAGCAAATCAAATTTAAATGGAATAATGTTGTCTTTGAATTGCATTTTATTGTAAATACAAGTTTGTTCTTTAAAAAGAAGCATGTGAGAGGTCTGTTAGTTTTATTGCACACCGAAAAATGCTATTAATTGCCTTATGGTTTTTGATCGTGGTTTGAAAAAACAAAATATATATTCAACACGTCTGAAAAAAGAATGTTTATTATTTTAAATATTTTTTCTTTGGAAACGAAACTAAGAGAACAGATCACCTCATCGTAAGCAATGATGCTGATTTATACCCATACTAACAAAGTGTAGGGGTATATAGGAGTAAGCTGTACAATATTGTTTTTCTTATCAATAAAGATAAACTCTTTTTAAATGTACATTTTTTCATATAAGTAATTCCTATTTCCATCGAAGACATCAGAGGGGAGGGGGCAAGGGTATTTATCTATTTGTAATTATCATTTCAGATTGAATATTATCAGTTATTTGCTCAAAATATTCATTTACACTTTTTACATCCTCTTATCTGTAAAGAAAACAAGATATTTAAGTAGTATTAACTTATCTCAATGAAAGACATAACTATGACCTTTTCACATTCACTAGCTTTTCAAAAGAATTGTGGAATATCATCTAGCATTGTAGTGCTATTTATATCAACTGAGAAATACATGATGTGTTATAAGTTAGTAATAGATGGTTAACTCGATGAAGAGTTTTTTTTTAAAAAAAATTCTACAAAATAAAATTGTTTATCTAATGAAGTTCAGGCAAATCAGTTTTCTATGTATTTTGTCTCATCTAATATCAGGTAAATTTAGGGCTTACTAATGTACATTGGAAATTACTGACAATTTATGTGAGAAAAATAACTATACAGTGACACATGATTCCTTCTTCTCCCTAACTTTATGTATAATGTCGCCATACAGTACCGTTGTTTCTCTTCATTTAACCAAATTTATTTAGTTATTGAACTGAACCAATTAATCTGTTTCCCTTTTTCATAATTACAAAAGTACCCATACTTTTAACAAAAGAGTATCATTTTCATATTATGTTAACACATGAGAGACATTTTATCTTTCTCACCAGTCTTTTTAAGATTTCAATTCAACTTGAATAGTCATGTTATTTCAAATATTGTAATAGGTATAACGTGAGAGAAAAAACATCTTTTTACTTCTTCTCACAAATCTTCGGATTTCAAGTGAACTTTAGTTGTTATTTTATTTCAAATAATCAAAAATGTGATAGATAAAATCTTTAGTAAGTCTGTGTGACGATATCAAATTTGAATGCCATTGTCATTTTAATTTTCGACATAATACCGAATTGTTTTCTACGCTATCAATTATGATCATATATTATCAATTTTGCATAGGTTTGTTTAACATATTCATATAATTATGTGATTCCCCTTTTCAATTTGTTGTGTCTAGCTTTTTAACATTCAATATGCTCCTATTTTCTTATTAGATTCTTACAGATGCATCAAATGAATGGTGAGCAAATCAAATTTAAATGGAATAATGTTGTCTTTAAATTGCATTTTATTGTAAATACAAGTTTGTTCTTTAAAAAGAAGCATGCGAGAGGTCTGTTGCAGCTTTGGAAGATGGAGATATTTTTGCATAAAAGGAAAAATGAATGTCTATTAATTAAAATTATTTGAAAAAATATAATTAATTATATACATTGAATATAGTATCATAAACAAACTTTGTTGTACACTTCATTGTGTAATGTTTTAAAAAATTATTTGCAGGAGAAATGGACATTTTCTTCCTGCGTCAGTGATATTTGTTCTACAATGCTATGTATATCTTAATTCAAAATAAATCATATTTATTTAATTTAAAAGTAGTTTCAAAATAAATGTTTCTTGTCAAATTCAATTAAATGTTTTGGAAAGTAAATGGAAACATTTCAAAAGGTGGCATACAGTCCAAGGTTAATCAAACAATTTTAAGTCCAAGATGAGCATAAAATGTATAAATCATTTGATTGGAATAAATGGTATATACAGATGCATGCCTCCAACCACAATTTGTCATGAAAATAAACTTGAAAAAAGTATTTTGCCATTAAGTTAAAATTTCTCCGTTGCGTAATTTAGTCATACAGGTTCAAAATTTAAAGGAGCAGCAAATTTTCGGTACACGGTTCACTTGGTTAATCATACATGCCATAATGCATGATGATATTGTAGCTATTATGTTCACTGCTACTTTTTTCAGAGCATGAAATAGTAAAACGCTATTCAGAAAAAAATAATCGATACATACATTTTAAAGGATTACAAACGAAACGAAATATTGCTCGTTGTGTTAAATAACGTAAATGCTTATTTCTGATTTTTCCTGGTAGCGATTTGTTCACTTCGATGCTATTTTTTGTTTAATTTAAATCAAATTTTGAAGCGGAGCATGTGCATACAATACATTAGACTGGTTCAAATGATTAAAGGCTGAGAATGCGATGCATTATCTTCAATTTAATACGCCAAAATGGATGCCACCCGCAATCATTCTCAACACTGCGCACAGGTCTGATGAGATCTCCAAAAAAGAATTGATACTATGTTAAATAAATATGTACAAAGGTTTCTCTATTCTAGGTATTTGTGTTATCTCACATGACGATGTATGTTCTGTATTCTTTTCTTCAGATTGTATGGATAGTTTTTTGTAATTGCGATACATTTTTTTGTTAAAGCGTGTAATTTTCTGCTGTTTTTGTATGGAGCCGCATAAAGAATTGAAATTGCAGGCTCTGTTTGATTGAGCCTGTTCATGGACTATGTTGGTAAATACATGCTACAATCCAAAACACCGGTTTAAGCAGTGCATGACACGTGTTCAATTTGGATCTTAGAAACTTTTGCAGATGTGTTCACACGGCGGCCATCAGCGAACCTCTTATTTGTAAGTTTCGGTCGAATCCATGACCAAGCAAAAATGTAAACCATCTGTTTACTAAAGAAAACTTTCATAATACAAATAAATTGAAACTAATGAGCTCTGAAACTTAAAACAGTTTATCATGCGGTATTCGGAAGGGTTTCACTTAGCATACCACTTTCAGAAATTATCTAATAGTAAGTGAAGTAAAACGATATGCTTACGAAACACTTAACACGACTGAAAAAAATATGACAATGGAAATATATTGAAGGTTACGAAACATCAGTTTAGTTATGATAAGAGATATGTAAAATGAGAAAAATCACTTTCTAGCACTTTTATGCAATTGATATAGGAATAACTGAAAAAAGTGACTGAATTCTGAATAACTATTCAATTCTTGAGATATCATAAAAATAAATTATTTCATGACATTTAAATGACATTTATATTAAAAGAAGTGCTATTACATATATCAGCGGAAATGTCAAGGTCATTTGATACATCACCGTTTTTGACTTTAAAAATGTAATAAAGACACAAGTCAGTATATTAATTCAAGAATGTGCAATGAAAGCAATTTTAAAACAAAAGTTAATTGAATCAGACGCTTACCTGAAAACTGTTCTCGGAAAAGTACATGATATAGAATTAGATAAACATGTCCTTTTTAAGTGTGTTGAAATAAAGTTGAGATAATAACATGTAATCAAATATATTAAACAAAACTAAATCAACAACTTTTTTACACTTTGTGTTGTAAAGAAAAGATGTTGAATGCTTTCAGCGTGAATACAAATAAGAAAAAAAGCAATGAAATATAGATGAGTTTATGAAGATGATTCCTAAAGATTTCTAACATGCAATAATAAAATCATTCTATTTTGAAGAATAAAATTAAACAAAACAAAGTTTATTTTGATTCACTGTATTCCTTATATTTTACTAGGTTGAAGGTGTCTGTGTACCTTTTCTTTGTTAATTGACTAATAACCAAGACTCTCGTGTATTTTGCAGAATATTAGATGCTACTATTTACTTTTCACTTTTTAAAACGTACTGGCAAATATACCAAACAATCACCAGAAAGAACATGAAAAATCAACGCAGCCAGTATAATAAAATTATTAAAAATACATATAAAGTTAATTGATTTTTCGGATATTTTCCGATTTATGATTTTGACGCAATCTATAAATAAAACAAACCTAAAAGATCTATAATATATGTGTAGTTAAACTGTTTTCATGTTATTTTGCCCTAAATAAAGTATGTTTCCCACCAAAAATGTTATACCATTTTACCAATTTTATGATTTATCGTTAATTACGATTTACACGCAGATGCCAAAAGCATTATATCATATTGATTAAGAAAGGATGAATTGACAATGCTGAAATCGAAATCTGTAAAAAATAAGTTAAACTATGATATTAAGTGTAAATAAATGAAACCCTATTATAGAATTTCAGGGAGCAAATCCTCGATTTCAACGTTTTTCATGGAACTTCCTCAAAGTAAGCTGATCAACTTTTAACTGAATTGTTTCATATATCAACATATCTATTAATCTACCTATTTGTATCTCATTGACATCTAATGCTTCGTGATAAGCACTTGTCAATACGTACACTATTCTTTATACAAAACACACTAGTCTTTAATTCTAAATTTTTTTTTTTATCTCATCCATGTACTGATTACAGCATACAATGTTGTCAAAAATAGTATGTTATCAATTGTCAAATATGTACCTGATCAAATTATCAAATATACAATTTTGTCATTTGTTCTTGATTTTCTTTCAAAATAATAACATTTTCAACATATTATTAAGTAATTTCCAACACGAAATGCGATAGATGACATACTATCAAACTTCGCTTTCAATAACATTCATTCTTTTAGATAATTAGAAATTAATATATGAAACAAAATAACCATATGTTTTAAAAATATGCAATGTTTAATATTTGTATTTTCTCATTTAAAAACACTTTTTGTCTGAGTAATTACAAATATTGTAGGGCTTTCCGTTAAAATTATTTCGATCTTTACCAATGTCAGAATACATCTTCGTTAAAATAATTTATCTCTTTCATCTTCGTTGAACAAACTGGGTCATTGACTTCCATTCCCCTTGCTCTGTTTAGAGGTCATTTACTTCAACTTACTTTGATCGGTATTTTTTAAAGACTGCATTAGTTGTTCACATCCAGCAACCTATAATTTATATATGAAATTTAAACTCGGGAGTTGAAACAATATATTTATATACGAATGCGTTCAAATGTATATTAAAGTCTTGGTTAAATGGCTACATAAGGTATTTTATCTTTATCAGAAATAATATAAAACTTTTCAAAAATTAAACAGTAAAACATGTTTTACATATAAATGAAGTAATGTCAACATAAACAAGCTTTAAATATGTACGCCGATATATTGCCACATATGTGTTATGTATAATTTCTGTGAAAGAGCTTGCTCACTTATGTTCTTGTCAAAATATTTAATGATTGTTATAAAAGATTTTAAACTTATGTTCATGCTCATGCTGGATCATTACAAACATTGTAGACTTTTCAGTATTATCATTTTGATATTAGAAATAAAACATTGACAGCAGTCTTAACCAGTACAATAGTACTTGACAAACCGTTGTTAATGTTTCAACATTATTGAAAAAATCGGTAATTGATGCTTTTACATTCCATTTCCTTTGCCCTTGAATGCTTTCGTCTAATTAATTCTTTTTGATGTAGCAACCTATTCATCGAAATCTATTGCCCATTTTTATCTACACAAAAAGGAACATTAAAACTAGAAAACATATTTTTCCAATTGAAACAAATTTATTAAAGAGCAAGCGGTACGTTATAATCCATCATATTAATACCCTTTTTATTTGATTTCTTTTTCTTTAAACACATATGATTTTATTGCAGTTTTGCAGAATAATGCACGTTTTGAGTTCAAATGCTCACGAAGACTGTAATGTCTGCTTTAGTATAGTTACAGAATGAACATTGGTAAAAAGATTAAACAACGCAGCCGTTTGGTTTTTAAATCTTTTTATTAATGATAATACAGAAATGTGATTCCTGGCGGGGCTTATCAGCTAGTGGATAATACTAGCTGACCAATAGCGATTTAATATATTACATCTGCCTTTTTCTCAGAAGAATAACATGCAAGAAGTTTAAAAAGTTCATGAACTCAAAATCTCTGACATGAAAGCATTATAATCATGAACATAAACTGGCATGTCATTTGTAAATAATAGTGGTCATTTATCTAAGACGCATGAAGTTTCAAGAAAAATAGCGCAAACAGTCTCAGAAATAATGTTCCACTGATTTTTATAATCTAAATGTTTTCTATAGCAGTTTTAATGTTAGCATTTATTGCTATTTAATTTATAGTTATCATTTCCTGAAACATGTCATTATTTCTTTTAGTATAATAATAGTTTGTATGGTCACTTTGTTTTCCTTGAGAATTTGTCTGACAGTTTATCTCTAATAAAATGGACCGATCTGATTGAAATGCCTTCTCAAAATGTCATTGTATTTTGATTTTAATTGCCCTTGATTTACCGTTTGTCAAATAACTATGTATATTTCATTATTACATTTTGAATCTACTGTCCTTGATGTTTGTTTAGAATATTCAGTCCAAGTTTATTTGGAATCATCCGAGTATTTGCCTGCCTGTGTGGGTATTTCTTTATTTTTGTTTTTCATACGAGTCCATTTTTCTGACGTTTGTGTCAGTTTTCTATCTTTTAAAGTGCGGCAGTTTATTCCTAATTGTTCTGTTGAAAAACAACGATGCAGGTGCGGATCCTGTGTACACATGAGGCGTTGCTCGATATGTCAACAAAAAAAACTAGATTTCTGTTCGCTAGTTTCTCTTCTCATTGTTAGCAGTCTTAACGCTTTTTTTGCTATTGTTTTGTTGAAATTTCATACCAATCCTGCTGCTTGTTGATAATAAGGCGTAAAATGTTGTTGTATAATTCCGTTTGCAGTGAAGAAGTTTGTGATTTCTTGAGATACAATGTTTGGTGCATTGTCCGTTTTGATCACTGACGGAAGTCAATGTGTGGCGAATATTTTTAAAGTTTTGAATGATACATCTTGAGGTGAATGATTTCATGATTTCAACTTCTGGATAACGAGAATAGTAACCTATGACTACACAAATATACCCCCCCCCCTGGGAACCGTCCTGTTAAATCCATCCCAAAGGTTTGCCAGAGTGTTTCTGGTAATTTGGTTGGTGTTATAGGAAGTTGTAATGGCGGGTTTGAAACTAGCTGGCAATGCAAGCACGTTTTAATAAGTATTTCAATTTCGTTGTCAATGTCAGGCTAATTTTTTTTAACGTTTTTCTAATATCACATCTTGTTCGAGTAGAAATCTGTTTTTAACTTTTTTGAGGAACAGTGTTCAATAACTTGGTCGCGTATTTTATCTTCTGCAGTGTTGTCTGAGGATTTTTTAGTCTTACAATATAATTGTTTACAGTTTCATCTGAGTGTTGTTTCTCTTGTCTAAAAATTTGTCTTTCATATTCTATATTTTCCTTAGATTGAAGTAATGTGTTAAATCTCTACCTGTTTGGCTGTATGAAGGTATATGTCTTATAAATTTTCTCCTCCTAGATTTAATAGGAGAACTGTTTTCTTTCGTCTTTTGTTATTCCGGCTGCATGTATATAATATTCAAAACGTTTGATGTAATTGTCCCATGAACTGGATAAGTTGGTTAACTAGGCTGTGGCTTTAGTAGTTCAAAAGATGCCATCTTGAATTAATTTATATAAATCCTTGATTCTTGAAAATATCCAGAATAACTTTATCAATGAACTTATTATCAGCAAGTCCTCTAGAAAAATTAAATTACTGAAAAGTATTATCCAATCATCCTCGTCGCCAATGTAATGTCTGCTATATTATAATTACTGAAAAAGCATGGGTTGAGGGGTTAAACAACACAGCCGTTTCTAAATCTATATACTATTTATACTACAGAAATTTGATGTCAGGTGAATTTAGGTGGGGCTTTTCAGCTAGAGGCTAATACTAGCTGACCAATAGCGATATATTACAAAGCCGATCCGATAAGCCTAAGTAATTAATTACATAGCATCACATGTATTACTATATAATGTCAAAAACATTAATTTCTATTTCCATTCTGACATGCTAAAAATAGAATTGACTTAAATATGTTGAACTGCTTTATGCGTACTAATTTTGTTTATGTCTTTGGTTTATAGCGTTTTTTTTAATTCTTAAACATTCTGATCTAACATTTCTCATATAGCAGTATCTCTGAGATTGGCAACAAAAATTATCTGCTATATCTATAATACTTGGATGTGAAGGAAAGCCTTTAGAAACAGAAAATCGGACAACAGTTCTACGTGTTTTGAAAAAAATAGGCATATATCTTTTGATACACTTTAGTCGAAACAGTATAAGGTGACCGACTCTTTGGACATCTTTGCGATTTGAGCTATCAATATGTCAATCGAGTCTGGCATCTTTGTCAAAGATAAGATTTTTCGTTCGTAACCATCGAGTGTTTTCTACAAAACTAGCAGGCATCTTTAATTGACTTTTGCCCATTTATGAAGAATTTATGCATCATAGAGCTTTTATGTAATTCTGTATTTCAGCACCTTTCACTATATATTTTAGCTATACAGCTATATCTTTAAAATAATGAAGTAACTCTTGTAAGGTTATTCTGAATGTGAGTAAATTCTTAATGGGTTTTCTTAAATATATGTTGCTCTTGTTGATTCGGAGGTTTCATAGGAACATGGTGGGGTTAAGAGCGAAGTTTGGTGCACCATTAACCGGTTTAAACTCCCCAGTAGTCATTATTATGCTGCTGACCGTTCCAAGGCGGCGCCCCTCTGTGTTCCTCAGATGTATGTCTATGTTGTTTTATATTGTTTTGGTGACACTTTTGCTCGTGTCTCTTGTTGTTTCTCGTCTACGGTAAGTATCTTCCCTTTGTCCCTGGTTTATATTTATTCCCCCCCCCCTTCCCCGTGTCTCATGTCCCCTTCCTCTGTGCCTTTTGACATTGTGGGCCTTATATTAAATCATTTATTTGTTTTGTTTTATTTCCTTATAAGTTACTAATTATGTATTCTGATGTAGTGGTTTGCCTGACCGTACTCTGCCTTGTGCCCTGTCCTGTTTTTCTTTAGTGTCCTCCTGGGCTCCATGCCGCTGACGCTTGTTGCTGGGTCGGGTTGGGGCTGCGTTCATTGAATGCCGCCTTTCCTTGTCGATCTTGTTTATCATATTTTCAACCATGTTCCAAAATGACACGCAGACTAAAATGGTTTGGGCTCACGATTGTTTAAAATTTTTCTAACGTAACTGTTATACTGTCAGTTCCTTGCCTAAGAGGAAGAAGTACAACATTATTTAGAAGTGTTTTTTTAAGTTCTATAGCATAATAACACCATTTTAGCTGTTTCATTTTTTTATATAAAAGAATCGTAAATTTCAATATTCAATAGGAGATACAAACTGATATACCATTTGTTTGATTAAAATGAAAATTTAATCGCACTAGTTTTATTATCATTTTGATATTTATAACATCATACCATTTACAAAACTAATATTTGTCAATGAAAAATATTCTTCCTAAACTGTTATAAGCAGCTTAATATACCACCTGTTCCACTTTTCTTCTTTTCAGGTAAATGATGTCAAAATAGATTAAGACTGATTTTGAAATATTAGTTATTATATATTTATTTAATATTAAAAATCTCAGTACGACATAAAAAAATGTACAATTTGTCACAAAAGGAAAGACAAAAATGTTGACTTTGACGATGATGCTGAATGTCATGTCGGGAAAGAATCAGGTTACAACGAAAATATTAGGCAATATCCGTTCGTCTTAGTCAGATCTTCCAAGGTAAAAAATGGAAGAGTGTCATGATTTATCTTTATTAAATGAAAAGGCAATAAACAACAAAATAGAACAAATAGATTTTGTTTCTTTGTGTTCATAATGTCTTGTATCTTGGTCTGAAAAAATTTGGAATATATGACATACGTGAGAAACTTCTTCTATTTAATACAATTCTTACTAGTATGTCATTTACAATGTGGCGTTTAGTTTTGGATAGCGTAAATCAAATTAACTTTAAACGGTTTAAACAAATTAAAAAGATATTTTGACATTCACCTGTTAGCTCAGTTTATACATTTTGATCGGCCTAATGTTACGTTAAATACATCTTTCATTTTCTTCTGACTGATTCAGCATTTGCGATTTATGGTTATCTTGTATTATATTGTTCACGCTAATTGATTAGATTATAATCACGATTATCAAATTTCTGGTGGACCTATTATTTCTTTATTTAAGAAATTTATTTCACATGAAACCTTTTAATATTTTAATATTTCCAATAGTTTAGCGGATTTTATTATCATAATTGAATAGCTAACTCCCGCCATTGATATAGGAAATATATTTTATTATTGTAACAACTTTGTTACGTCTTTAGAATGATCAAGTATTTAAGAGGGGGTCATTGTAATGTATAAGGTATTTCTATTCAAGAAAATTAAAGATACCTTAACAGCGTAAATAGAATATTATAATCAATGAAATGCACCATGGAAGACAAAATTACATTTTTATTGATTTCTTATTCATGTGATGCACAGCATTATAAATATCGATTAATCGATCAAATAATATCAGAGAATTTATAAAGAAACAAACGAACTATTTTCGTGAGATAATTACAGACAATGCATTTCAACAACCTTTCGTTCTTTTGAAAGCTTTTGAAAGCTTTTCGAGACATTACTTAGTGACATTAACTTGCAAATTTACCACAAAATGTGACAGAATCCTAAAATTAGAACACTTTAAGTAATGTTTCTATATGCATCGTTTTATGAACATTTAACGTTTACATCAAAAATCTTTGAACATAAAGATAAAGAGAACAAGGTAAGGCAGGTAAAACAGGAGTCAATAATATCTAGGTAATGATTTTATTGATAAAAGAATTTATCTAATGAAACAGCTAGTTCGTCTTTATCACGGATTAACAAGCACAAGCATTTGAACCAATTGATATTGAAGGCAAATTAAACATTTTTATTTTCCTTTCTGTACAATGGGCAAACATGTGTCTTATTTTGAGACTTGTCATTAAAGTAAATGCAGTCAAATGATATATTATTTCTGATCAAGGAAGCAAAATGTACACACTGTAGTATTTTATCATCCTTATATTTATAAACTGATTACTTAGGTAACTTAGGTAAAGAAACTGCCAATTACTTTCAATGGCATCACTCACTGTTCCAGTTAAGGGCAAAGTAGTATCATTCAAGTAATACATAAATTTATGTTAGTTTTATTTTAGAAATGACGGTAGTCAAAATTCTCGAGATGTATATACCATTTATATATAGATCTTCACCAAAACGTGTGGACGGAATTACAGATCATTCTTTCAATCTTTTTTCCGGAACAATCATCTTTGTTACTCAAAAGACCAAAAATGACAAACTGTTTAATAACGCGTTGAACTAAAATTTGGCTAAGAGTCTTATTTTCATTTGACATCTTTTGCATATATTTCCATTTCAAGTTTCTCAGTTAACCTTTTGAGAAATTTAGATTTGATGGATTGATATTTAATTCAATGTGTTGTCAGATTAAAAATATTATTTAATATAATTTGGTAAACTTTGTGTTTCATGCTTTTAAACAAATACAACGAGTGTTAAGTATTAGCACTTTAACATTGAATAATGGTTTAAGATTTAGAGCACGTCTAGATAATAACAAGATTTTGTTTTTTACCAAATATTACTTGTACTATATTTCACTGAAGGTAAATGTAAAGATATGTAAATGTTATTTTGGGTTGGAGGCCTTGAATCAATAGACATTATGGCATTGTCATTGTATAAAATTCTTTCATAACATCACCCTCTGTTACCGTTCATAACAATTCGTCAAGATAATAACTTTCAAGTAATAAAGTGTTTGTTAACTGAATATCGGATGCCATTGTCGCATGATCTGATTGAAAATAAATGTAAAATATCATAGACCATGTATTATTTACGAAAGTATGTCAGCAAACACTTAATATTTTTAGATATTTTTTGTAATAACATATCGGACATTGTATTTAAGAAATTTAAGTTAAACCGATATGCACTGACAAACGAACATTGAATAACTGACATTTTGAAGGAAAATTTGTTATTCTTGTTATTAACCTGAACTACATTGACGAAAATTGTTAACGATTAAAAACATTTCTAAATTTTATAACGTATTGAAAAAAAATGCTACAAAGTATTTCACTGACCGAATTAGGTTTTTCAAAATCTAATTGAAATTGACAGAACATATAATTTTATTATATGAACATAAATTTTATTTTGAATTAAGCATATACAGCTCATCTTCATATACAACAAATATATACATGCATGAATATGAAAAATGGTAAACGCATATCAATAAATGAAATAAACGAGTGAGATTGTAATTAATACAACACATGTAATATTTAAAATCCTTATATAACTTTAAACAATACAACAAGGTGATCTTATATAGCATTATCCGGCATTCAATGAATCATATCTCAATTTAAAAGCTTTATTACAATATATAGCTATTTTTTTTTAACACTGACTTCCTTTCTGAATTCAGCAATTCTAAAAATTTAAACATGCTAGGGTTTCTTTTAAAATAGTTGGATATATACTGTTTCCTACGAGAATCATAAAAAGTACAAATCAATACAAAGTGATATTCATCTTCGATGTCATTATTGTTGCAAATAGTACATTTCCGTTCATTTCTATCAAATTAATATTATTGTGTCTACCTGTTTCTATTAATAAATTGTGAGATGATAATCTAAGTTTAGCTAATATATTTCTTAATTTCATAGAGTCAACAATATCAAGGTATTTAGACCTGCTAAAATCGGTTTTGATATGTTTATACAAATACAAAGAAGAACAAATATGTACACTAGAATGCCAATTAGTGATATAAATATCTTTTAAACGACCATGTATGACTGGTATTAATATATTTAGCTTAACTGATTCTGGATACATCCACAGATCATTAAATCCAGAACTTTGCAAAAGTGTTTTGACTTTCAGTATTAGACTTTGAATCTATCTCCAATCTCTGACAATTAACAATATAATTGCTTGTTTTATTGAAATTGACAATCACTACGATAATGACTTGTGATATGATGAAAAAAGTTCAAATGAATATGAAATGTCAAATGTGATGCTGTGTTAAAATCCAGTATTAACTTATATCAAGCTTCACGTTTATTGTTAAGATAACCTCTTCTAATTTTACAGTACGGCTAAATAATCGAATACAGCCTTTCATGATATCATATTTCAGACTATAGGCTTTATATGGTTTTAAATTACAAACGCAATTATTTCCGAAATGAAAACGGGTGCCTTTTCACAAGTTTTTATGAACTTTTATGTTTTTGTTATTTCAAAAGTAGAACGTCGAACCGAATTTGTTTAAAGTAAAGACAATTCAATTGAATCTAACATTCCCATTACAATTACATTAATAACTTCTTATAAAATGTCAGACGTGTACGTAAGACAATCTCCTTATAAACTTTAAAACTATTCAATGTAAAATATTTTATATATATGTGCTATTAAACAACATAAAATACTATGCTTTTCAGCGTAAAGAAAAGCTTATTAAACCATACCAATATAAAGTTCAGGTATTGTCTAAATTACAATTGTAATGTTTCTGTAAGCTCTATTTATTATGGTTATGAATTGTTCAGACATTAAAATAACTAAGTGGCTTTATCACAAAATAACTGTTTAATCTGCTGAAGAAATTAAAATGTACATACATTTTTTTGAAGTACTTTTTGACACATAACATGTTTTTGCATAAAGAATAATATAATTGTAGCGTGTGTGTCTATGTACTTCTATAGCTGGATTCCTAAAGTATCAATAATTCATTTTATGAGGTAAAATGAATTATGCCTTTTTCAGATAATTATTAACAATTAAGATAAATTTTGTTATTAAGATGTTTGTTATTTAAAGCAGAGTTTTTCTTTGCATTTTTGCATATTTTTATGAGAACTTTTCGCTCGTACATAGCGCATTTGATGTAAAGACCGAGGATATTGGATGACACCAATTTCCTCATAAAAGTATGAACTTTCATGTTTCATAACAGATTTGTATAAAATCTCTAAAGCTTTATATAATGTGATTCCCAATTCAATGTCCAACATTACATCATTGGAACCAGATGTCTTTGATGACGATGTTTAGGGATTTGCCACTATGGAATAAGGCATATACATATATGTGTATTTAGTTGTCTGGCATTATATGAGATATTAAGAATACAACTTATTTTCATAAACTTGTTGTTTCTTTTGTAATAAATACAAATATCTGGAGAAAAGTAAGACTTTGGGGGCGAGAGAGTGTGGCACTTATTTATTATCCCTCATGTTCAGACTCAATCATACCTAGTTTGCAATTTTCTTTTAATTTCGTTTTGAATATTATGCTTCCGAGGGATCACTTTGTCTATAGAATTTTTTACGTTTTTGTTTACCAATGAATGTTTCAAAGGAGTATCTTTTCTAACCATTTTACATAGATATAGGTAGGGATGGGATTCAACTATATAAAAAGACATTGTCTCCCTTGTACTCTCCTACTTCTTGAAGTTCTTATTTCAGGAGGTAATTTAAAAACAAACAAACATTATCCTAAAATCACATGTTCTGTTTCCCATTTCATTGATAAATTTGATACTCGTATTCTCATAAATGTTAGTAAACATATCATTTTAAATCAAGTAGGTGAAATGAAATGAAACCGCGTTATCTGATATGAATATTTCCTGAATACAGGTACCCATATGTATTAACTAAAATGCCTGTTTATTTAAAATGTTACCTCACTATTTCATAGTGTTAATTTGTTTAAAAATCTTCAGTTAAAAATCTTAGAGGTTCCTCAAATATTATGACTTACAACTGTGGAAGGCAATTAAATAAATGATTTACACACTTGGCCATGGAGGACTTTTATATTAAAAAATATTATTGTTTCATACACGACGACAAATATTTCTCCCGAGAGATGTTGCTCTATAAACAATGAATGTTTCGTTTACTTTTGGGAGAATACTGTTATTATTTAGAGCTAAATGCTCTACAGAGTGTCTCTCAGCAAAGGTCACACTGTACTTACTATTGAAAATATACTTCTGTGAGATGAAGAAATAATTGCACTTTTAATTAACAGTTATTATAGTTAATATATTTGTAAAGCATTCAGTGAGACATGTTAATCAGACTATTGTCAGACTAGTTTACACCATTATACACAAATAAATATATCAAATAGCAACACTGTCTGTTCTTGTGGTTGAAGTCTCAGCAGAAGGCGGGTTTAGGCACAAATGATTCTGAATTTGTTTTGCTTTGTGAACAAACGTTTACTTTTAAGGGTTAAAAGATATGGTACACAAATAAAAATTTCTAATCCGCTGACGCGCAAGAAAACCCTACTTTGGAACCAATCAATAACAATTCAAACAACGTGTTTAACGTGATCAAAATATGGATCAATTTTACGATTAAGCTCAATATTTGGATTATTTGTTTTTTTTTCTGTTTTTTTTTTTTAATTATTATTAACGATTGACATGTGACATGTCTGTAAAGTGATGATGATGTATGCATAAAATCTATCTCAAGTCCACATTGATTTTATGTTAAAAGTGTAAAACAAATATATATGAAAAACAACGGAGAGGCGGTGCTTGGTTATCAAGAAATGAATTCATACAATTATTTCCAGTCATCATAAATGGGTAAAAGGCTTTTAGAGACAAGCTTTTAGTCTATGTTATTCATACATGACTTTACCTTATTCATAAACTGAAAATATATAAATTTATTTGTTAGAAATAGAAGTTCAAAGGCATGTAAATTACCTTAAGCCATATGACTTCATTTTTTCCGAATGTTCCCGTGTATAAAATTCATAAAACATTTTTATAAAGATGCATTCAAATACTTGAATTATAAAATGCCCTGTATATGCAATTTATATTTACAAAAATAAAACCAAGGTTACGATTTGAGAAAACCCAAGCATTTTATTGTTTTGTCTTGAAACAAAGTTATTAGAAAGTAAAAATTTAAGTAAAATTTCTTTCCGCTTTGTCAACAGTGTTATAATAGCTCTTTACGTGATGAGTTTAATGACAGCTCAGAGATCAAATGATAAAGTTTATTGGTACTTACTAAAAGTAAAATGATATTTTTTGTTTTGTAATCACAAAAACCTAACTATAATGTATATTACTTTACCGTCAATCAATATTTGATTCGATTCATAAGACTTTAGTATATTTGAAGACAGGAAAAATCATGGAAAAGACGCCTCTAATAAATAGAGAGTTGATATATTACTTTCGTGCATTAACATAAGCCCAAGCACGAAGTCGTAAGTTAAGCCAAAACCCACAGGGCGTGCAAATCTGAAACGATGAAGCTCTATGTATATAAAGGATATATTTTTAAAAGGAAATTTCTTAGTAATAATAAGGTAATTATGATTTATTTCTGACATTTCATAAGTCGTAAGTAAGTTTGTAAGTTTATAATTAAATATAAAAAATATAAAAAAACACCACGTTAGGCAGATTATTTACACGTGAATTCAAGATTCTCCTAAAGCGACTGAACTGAAAATATCATTACAAATATTATTGCCACGTGTTTTACCTACTGCGCTATCAACGGTGTCATAAATGTCATTTAAATAATTAGCTGAAAGCCGCAGGCTTGAAGATTCGTGTCAATTTTCATATAAAGTTTGAAAATGTCCGTTAGAAGTCAAATATTGTGAAGTAAAAAATAAAGTAATTTACGCGTTACACACGGCACTTTCAATCCCAAAACATTATCAAAAATAGTTCAAAATATGCAAAAAAAGCCCAAACTGCGTTTGTCAAGCCATATACATATAGTGATAATTACGACAAAATCATAAATTGCATATTACACATTTAAATATAATAATGTTCACTTAAACAGTTTTACTTTTTTTAAATCGGTTCATTTTCCCCAAGTTTGATTATATTGAATTAGTTCGGATTTCTTGGAGACATGCAGCTACATGTAATGGAAATAATACTGATAACACAAACATTAACCTACTTAGTGGCTGAAGTTATTCTTTGGCTATTTACATAGAGCAAAGGTGATACGCTGATATAACGGGAAAGTATAAAATGACAAATTGATCCAGATTGGATACCACAGAATTTGAAATGTAGAACAATCTTATCAGACAAAATATAATTGCAACCTCTAATAACAATTAAACCATTCTATACTGAAATTGAATAGCTACAAATTAGATAAAAAAAATCCGTGTGTTTCATTGTTGTTGTTAAAACTAATTACCAAAATTTGCAACAAAAAAAAAAACTCTCTAAGACAAAATGCGATCATTAGATTCATTATTTTTATGGAGAAAAAAATCTTAGTTTAAATTAAAATCAAAAACGCACGTTTGTTATAATGTTTAATATTACAATTCTAATGTGAAAGTGTTTATATTTCACTTTCAATATTTTTGTCGCTTAAACGCAGTTTGGTCATATAGATACTTCCAAGCTTTAAGACCACTGGTGCCTATCCATGTATTTTCTTCAGGGGCGAACGGCCAACTGATCATGTAACCTTTTACAAATGTTTTCCAATAATGATAATAAACGAAAATTAAAAAGAAATTAGTTATTTTGACAACAGAAGCAACAATACCAACAGTATCAATACAATTTAAATGCAAACACTTTGAAGAAGCACACTACAACTGATTTTAAATTATAAATGTCCGTACTAGTATAAATGAATTTCAATCAATCAGAAAATAATTTGATGCTGTTCAGATCGTAAAGCAACACTTCAAGCTTAAAGAAACATGTTCGGACATTAATTTAATGCAAACTTACATGCCATGGCTTGCCTTGCTTCCGATTTATTCTGTTTCTTGGATATCTATAAAAGAAGAAAACGGAAACCTTAAACAATGCCCGAAAGGGCAAAGTTGAAGATATTGCATGCTAAGCCATTGTTTTCAGAGCCCATTATGATCTAGCAATGCTTTTATTTTTATTTCATAGATTATTTATAATTTTTGGGGTCCTGTTTCTAATTTCAAATTTCTAATTTGCCATCTATCTAAAAATTTATGTTTTTTGCACCTTTTGTCAATTCATTCAATGAAGTGATTTTTTATTATGAACGGAAGTCAAAATATGCCTATGTTTACGTTTCGCAACTACTTTATAACAAATAATTTTACCTTCAGTGCTACTTTCTTCAGGTTATCTCACATGCTTTAAAAACAGTTTTTTAATGCTTTAAAACAAGTGTTTGGCTATTCAATAAGTAGAAGAACATTTTCGTTTCTGAGGCACAATGTGCTTCTTATTACATTGTCGCATCAGATTTCTGCTTCTTCTATGCCCTTTGTAAAGAAAAAGAAAATCGTTCGTTTCGGAGGCAATCTGTGCCTTTAAATATATTGTGTGTTATATTCTGTCTCATAATATGTACCTTTTAGGATATTGTTATATAAAAGTAGCTACTTAATGTCTAACAAAAGTCATCAGTAACATTTCTATGTTTTCCTTTCTGAGAGTCTGTGTTTTTAATGAAATGGCTCTGATAAATATCTACGTATTTTGGAGTTTGTCATTATTATTTATTCCTCAAGTGGTGTCCGTCCGTCTTTATCGCTATATATGTTTTAATTCTATGCGTACTACTTTTAAATTTAAATGGAGATACTTTAATACCACAAAAATAGTTCCAATGTTTTGAGGATGGGTGAACCATTCTATTGTTGAACAAAAATTGGTTAAAAGATGTTGGTCAGTTTGTCACTAACGCCGCTACGAATGTTTCTTAAAATGTTTAAAAGGCTAAATGCGCAGTATATGTGATTCTTTTGAGTTTATACCAATTAATGGATCACTGTGTCGAATGTTAAATGCAAAGAATCTTGAAACATCCTTTAATCACTGCATAATTATAATAACATTCAAAAATTGTTTTATAACTCCAATAAATCAAATTTTCAAATACAATTGGGTCAATCTTACGTTTAATCAGCTCACTTCTAAAAAATGTTAATCTTTTTAATATCAAGCAGTAATTTATATTCAGGTATAAAATGTGTTTGTTTCCTTAAAATATAGCAATAAGTTTGTAATGCAGATCAAATTTGCATGCGGTATATGATGTTATACATAACAAAGGCAACTTTGTCGCAATTAAGCCCGTAACAAAAGCTTTTGACAGAAAAGTGGGCATAAGAGATATGCATTTATGAGATATGCTCTGGGAAATATCTGAAAAAGCTGGATATTTTGTCGTCTCTTGACATTGCAAATATTCACCTAAAATTCATGTATCACACTTGTAGTCATGTTAGTTAAAATCAGTTTTACGGTCTTTCAATAACTGATGACTAAATGATCCCTGTACACATCTTCTTGTGTTATCTTAACTTTGTACTCTCTATTTGATCGTGACGACCTGGATTATGTGCACAATACTTAGCCTCACAATGGTGAACATTGTGCCAAGTTACAGTAAAATCCCTGATGAATGAAGAAGAAGTTTTGCTTCGAACAATTATTTTTCAAGACAGCTAAATGTGACCATAACCTTTAACCTAGAGACCTGGTACGTGCTCATGACAATGCTTGTTATACTGGTAAACATGTCTATGAAGTTTTATAAGAATCCATCCATGCGTGTAGGAGATATGCTCAAAAATATTCATCATCTTTTGTAACATTGAGTTTGCAAAATAGACCTAATTAATTGTCACACGAATAATTATAATAATGACCATCTCTTAACAAAAGATGAATGAAATGCCCTTGCACAAATCGTCATATTTTTACCTAACATTTGACCTCTATGTGTGACCTTCATCTTGGTTGCAAGAACATTTGTGCTAAGTTTAATTGAAATCCGTAAACGCATTTAAAAGTTTTGCTTTTAGGAGATGTACTCTGGACATAAAATGACACCGCCTATCACAGGCTTTCTTATAATACGCCCGTTGTTGAAACGGGCAAATAAAAAAGAGGGTAAAATTCAAGTCGGAAACTTTTAATCAACTAGATATGGTAATAATGATGCATTGCATGGTTTTTTAGTGTAAATGTCATTACAAAAAATAATACATTTTACAGAGCTTTAATAATGCTTAATTTTAGAACAGTTTCTTGAATTGAAAATATTATCTAAAGCAAAATGTTATTCATTCTTCAGGTTTTTAATTCTGAGGTCAATCTTTAAACACAATTCATTTAATATTAAGACTAAGTTTTTAAAAATATGAACATGTGTTGCTTTATTACACCACATGAAATCTGTATATACATGAACTAATATAGTTCATTAATTTTATAGTACATTGTTATCAAAAACAACCGACTGGTCATTACCTTTAAACCAATTGTCCCTTACCTCCGTAAGGTCCGACTCTCGACAAAGACCTGAAATTATTTTTTATGTAAGGAATCTATCCAGCTATTGCATGAATTGTCGATGCTTCTACTCGGGTACCCGTTTATGCCTGAAATAATGCACGAAAGGGTACCTTAGGTCCTCATCATCCTGAAAAGCTTCAAAATCGCCATATGATATTTTCTGCGTTTATGCAACGTAACACCAACTAAAAAACAGCAAACGTAATAGAAATTACAGAAAATATGCCCATTGAAGACCAACTCTATTTAAGACATGAGAATAAACGAAACGAGTTTGGTGTTTCTTTGTATATGGCTATCGCTTAGGTTACTTAATAATGTCAATTGCGTTATTAATTGTTTATCTTTCAACACAGGCAATGTGGGTTCATACCAGCTCACGACTTGAAGCAAAATCTGAAGTGATTCAAATCAGTTTCAAGTAGTAATTAGTTTTTTAACTTAATTAATAGTTAACAAAACTTAGATATCAATCCGTTATGCAGTTCAGGAATCTGTTAGCAATGACGTTTGTGATATTTTATCTTTGATTGAGCAGGACCAAAAGTGTCAAGCTTTAGTTAGTATAAAACTAAGTTAAATAGTAAATCAAATATTGTAGCACGGAAAGGAAAACGATTTTACAATCTTGTATCATACATACTTCGCAACATCTCAGTAAGTACACGTGCAGTTACCCTGAAAAAAAAAAACATATATACTCGTACTGGAATATACTTAACAGATACAATTGAAGATATTTTCCACCGATAACGATGTTAGTATGTGTGTGTATATTAATTAAAGCTTTATTACACGTAACCCTCGCTAATGCGATGTAATAGGATTTTGCCTTTCAAAATCAAAGCAATAGTTCAATAAAAAAGACAAGTCTTGCAACCTAGTTATCACTTTTCAACGAATCAAATCAACAAATAACTTTTGGAATGACTGTTTCTCTTTAAAATCAAATAAATATCTTGTACTTCCTAGGCTATTACTGTGTTTAACGCAGTCGACTCCATTAAGATTTCATGGTAAAATACGATTAGCTACATAATAATTAATGTGGTATCGTAGTTTTTATAAAGAAATAATGTTGTTAGGTGAATAATGATATTCTTATACATGTTCATTACATGTATTGTATTGTACAAAGAGGAAATATATTATATAGTGGTAGGCGCTGTTAAGGATATAAAAATCACCACTTTTAATTTTGTGTTCATAAATAAAATATTCAACCTTAGATGACTTCATTTTCAAGTTCTAGGGTTCAATGTCACATTTAAATGAAAACTAATTTAGTAATTGTTTAGGGATATTTTTAATTTTATAGAAAGGTAGTATTACAATAAAATATCTTCAAAATACTTAGTGTTAAAAAGAATCCTAAGTTACAGTTGTTATAACTTTTAATCAGACAATTATTTAAATAACAAATGCACCCTTTTCTCTGAAATCGCTGGACAGATTTACTCTAAATTTGGTCTGTAGCTTTGTTGTGACAGTCAAACCTAAAATTGCTCATATTAAGTCAATTGGCCCCTTTTATGTGTCATGTGAACTGAAAATAGAAAACCTTTAAACATCTCTTTCTTTAAACGTCTCTTTCTACAGAACTATTTGATGAATGATAACTAAACTTTGTCTGTAGCATTCGTAGGTAGCCTTTTATGATATTTGCTAATTAAACGTCTCTTTCTACAGAACTAATTGATGGATTATTACTAAACTTTATCTGTAGTAATAAAATACTAGTAATAAATTATTGGGTTGTATTTTATCAATTTTGCTCATATAAATTCGATTTGGCCCCTTTTAGGGGTGTCTAGAGCATAAAATAGAAAAAACTGTGAGACATCTGCTTCTACAGAACTAATTGATGGATGATAATCAAACATTGTCTGTTGCATTCTTAAGTAGTCTTTTATCAAGTGTGCTCATATTAATTTGATTGGCCCCTTTAATGGGCCGCTTAAGCTAAAAATAGAAAAACCTTTAAATGTATCTTTATATAGAACTAACTCTACTTTGTCAGTAGCATTCTTAGGTAGATTTTTATCAAGTTTGCTCATATTAATTTGATTGGCCCCTTTAAGGATCAACTTAAGCTAAAAATAGAAATATCTTCAAAAGTCTCCTACAGAACTAATTGATCTTCTCTCTTGGTTTTTGTCATACAGACTTGAAATTTTCGGAGTGTGATTTTTTATGCTTAATTGATTTTTGATATTTGGGGTGTTATTTCTGATGCTGAATTGAATTCTTATATCAGCTAGCCTACTTTTCATATTTTTTATATTGTTTGACCCTTTGTCTTTTTTTAGGTACAATTAAGATACCATATATGTATAATAAATTATAGCCCAAACTGTAAACTCCAAACATCTACACCTTACATATTTTGCATGTGACATTTTGAGTATTCAATAACAAAAGTTAAAAGTGAATTGTTCCATCGAACTTTACCCTGCTCTAGTGGTCATTTATTCTGTATTTATTCTACATAGTCTCATAGTTATACACCTGCAACATAAATATTTAAACAAAGCATTTTCAAAATATTATGGTAAAATATTTGAATTTATATAGCGAATAATTAAATGATGGGTTAGATGAGTGATCCAGGGCCATATTTGTGGCCTTTTGTTTATTTATGAAGAAAAATGAAATTTCATGCTTTGCTTATTGCACATTAATTTTCTTCTTTAAATGAAATTATTTAAGAACTTTATATTTTTACAAGAAATAAAATTAAAAAAAAAACAAAAACAAAAAAACAGATACATAATACCTTTAACAATTTTGGGGACGCACCTAAAGTGATGGTCTGTTTGCTTTAAGCGACGATGAGCCGATGTTCTGGTAAAAAAAATTCCGGATAATGTTCAATGATACGACATACAGTCTTATTGAATTTGTTATTTTAGCTAAGATGGCCGTGCATTCCACATTTAATGACCTGTTTTAGCATTGTGCCAAATTGTGACATTGTGTATATCAAGTAAAATCGACAGCAAACATACTTGCTATAAGAACACTTTATAACGTAACTAACCAAGTTGCGTATACTTACAGAGCTATATTTGTTTGTATGTGTATGTTGATTGTGATTATTGTTAAGAACTGTGACAGACTAGGTACTTGAAAAGAGTTTTAACGTACTTCGTTTACACAAGTGCACTTAGAAATACTTTGAGTAGAATAACCTTAAGGTGATAATAATGATGAAGTTAACCTCATTTGTATTATATTGACTTTTTTAGTCTGGCTGTTTTGAAAAATGACTTTTTCTAATCCTGTAGACACTATTTTAAGGTAAAATATTATTTAGATGGCACATTAGGTACTTTTTTCGTGGATACTGCAGCTGGCTAAAATTAGTTTATTAGAGTCACAAAAAGGACATGATATAATAGACAGATGGGTTTTGGAATGACAATAAATCTTAGTTAAGGAATCCAATCGATGTAATTAGTGTCTTTCCAGAAATAAAGGGAATAACTTATACCACTTTCAACGGTCTGGTGTCTCTATTTAGAAATGCGTTCTATATATTTGTCATTCTAATAAAATTCAATTCCAGATTCGTTATTAGAAGTTTAGTATATGGGCAAGTACAGCATTTTGATTGTGAGTCGTTTTCGCATTCCGCCTCCATGAATATTAGTTAATTGCAATTTAAGCTTATATAATATATTTGAAAATGACTGAACAATTATTTGACGAAAACGAAAATTTGAAGCGATTTACAATTGACCCTTGCAGAAACCTCATATCAGCGTTGTGCAATTGGCAAAATGTGTCTGACTCTCAGCTTAAAGCCACGATGTGGACACAAATATATTTTTATGTGTGACAATATAACTTATTAGATCCATGCATCGGACCCGACAGTAGTTCAAATAAAACACACACGTTTATTATAGTCGTATTGAAGAAACATGTTTCAAGTAGATTATATGATTAGTTGTTTTAGAACAAGATACTTTTCATATGTTATAGCTTGGTCTTCACCACTGAATATTTTGGTCCCGCTCATTGATATTGGCAAATAAAATTGAGAGAAATAAAGCATTCCTAAAGTATGTTCAAAACCCTCAGAACTCGTTCTTCACAGTGCGCAATAAATTGCAAGAAGGGATATCTGATCCCCTTTTCTTCAGTTCACCTGTAAGGTCGTCAGACAGTGCCGGTGTTTCTTATAATTTATAACCAAACCAACAAAAGTGTTATCCCTTTTTAAACTATTTCTTAAAATTAAACATAATTTAACAAAAGGGTACCGTATTTATACAATGGTAACAACTGAGAGAAAATTTACTATTTTCTTCTTCTCATAACTACATGTATTCTTCAGCTTTCAAGTCAACTTGACAAATTTATGTTTAAACATAGTACCGAGTTTTCTACACTTTTCATAATATTTATATAGTAGTGCAAGAAATCCGTGCATAAAATAGGGTGAATTGTGCACCTCTTGTGAAAAGCATGAAACTTGGCATGGTGGCAGGAAATAGTATTTCAATTCATTTTAGCCTGGGATCCACTTTTTAAAAATCCAATATGGCCGCCAAAATCCAAGATGGCCGCCATATATTTAAATTTTCAGAATATTTGGGTATTTCAGCTGTAGTCGTACCTAGAATAGTATAAAAAGAAAGCATCAGTTCATTATATTACAGATTAATTTATATTCAAGCCTCTGATCCAGGTTGTGCAAATTCAAAATGGCCGCCAAAATCCAAGATGGCCGCCACTCATTATTTTTTTCAAAATATTAAAGTTTTTCAGCTGTATTCTTTACAGGTCAGTATATAGCACCACTTTATTTTATTACACATTTATATATATTCAAGCCTCGGATCCAGGTTGTGCAAATCCAAGATGGCTGCCGAAATCCAAGATGGCCGCCATATTAAAATTTTCAGAATGTAATAGTTTTCAGCTGTTGTCGTCATTACAGAACAGTATAAAATAACACCAATTTAAAATTTTGGCATTGCATATATATTTATATTCAAGCCTCGGATCTAGGTTTTGCATATCCAACATGCTTTCCAAAATTCAAGATGGCCACCATGTTGAAATTTTCAGATTATGTTAGCTTGCCAGCTGTAATCATTTTAAAATTAGTATAAAATAGCACAAATACATTATATTCGTGTTTTTTAAACATATCAGTATGAAGAAAATTTTTGGGAGACGTATTGTATTTGCCTTCGCCGTCTGTCTGTCCGTTCGTCCGCATTAAGCTTGTCCATCCTTCACAGGTCAAACTACAGGTGGGATTTCAACTAAACTTTACAGGAGTAATCACATCGTCGGATACCCACGATTGATAAACATGTCACATAACTGATAAATGTTAATGGTTCGGCCGTGGGTATCCGACGATGGAGTAATCAGTACCGTCCCAAGTTATGGACATCACCGTCACGTTCCACTTCGCTGCACAAAATGGCCGCCAGAGCTAAAAACAGAAATATCTTGCCCGGTCTTCACTGGTCAAACTACTGGTTGAATATCAACCAAACTTTACAGGAGAGAGCAGTACCATCCCTAGTTGTGCACACACATCACTTCGCTGCAAAAAATGGTCGTCATAGCTATTAATAAAAAAGTATTGTCCGGCTTTCACAGGTCAAGTTACTGGTGGGATTTCAATGAAACTTCACATGATTGACCATGCATAGTTTTGGGAGACATATGTTTTTGTGACAAAAACCCATTTAGTTATGAAACTGTTTTAAAGCATCCGATTCATATTGAAACATGCTCATAATTAAATTGCTCAGATTTATTTTTTAAAAGCATTTTACTTGATTAACGAAAACTCAAAAGAAACAAAAGAATATTTAAAACAAAAACTGGAAGTTAAACCATCTCATAATTTCATTATCTGCCCTTGAATAAAAATCTCTTTGCTAATTTTAGGTAATTTCAAGGGCAAGTAACTTGCAAACAAACTAAGCTGAGCCTTATTCCATGATATAATATGAAGCTGACCTCCTATTGGGTCATTGTGCAAGTGCTTAAGTAATGGTGTAGAAACTTTTGTATATTTTTACCAACAGCTATGTAATTTTCCCTAAAAAGAAAACACTTCATTATAATAATTTCAGAGAATTCTAGACTATGTAATTTGTATTTTGATAAGAATCAAAAATTAAACGTAACTCAAGACTACTTGAGGTAGTTTATGTTCAGAGTCAAAATTGACCAGTTCTTAAAAAAATGTGGATACTAGGCTGGTAAATTGCTGAAAATGTTAGAAAAAATGATATTTCAACAGTTGTACATCAGGTTGTTTTATACTAACTTAAGCAAGGAAATGTTTAAAGTGTTATCAACTAATACTAATCAGTATAAACAAGAAAACTTTAGTCAATTATTTATAATTAACACCTATTGATCTAGTACTGAAAGTCTGTCAAGTTAAGGTCAATTGTTCATTGTTATTGTGATTCTAGGAGTAAATAAAAAATAAAATAAAATAAAAATAAGCTGAACAAATGACAATCTCATGAATTAAGCTAAATGCGGCATGATTTCACTAGTTCTTGTGTACAGTCCTTATATGACAGTTGTGGAAACCAAACAGAAATAATTTAATCTAAGTAAACAATTTATAATTTGTTAAAGTTTTTCCATTGATTTTGAAATACAAAAAAAAACAACGAAAAACAAGTGAGATTATAAAAAAAGACATATGCTTATGTAAGGCTTAATCAGACATTTCAACTGCTTTAAAATATAAAAGGGAAAAATTAACAAGAAATTTAAGAGCGTTGCCTCTGGAATGCAGCCCCGAAATTCGCAGTAAGTCAGTAAGTTAGCATCTCAATCTTACAATTATAATCTCATATCAAAATTGTCAAATAGAAAGAGCTGCAAAAGTCTAAACTTGATCTTATATAAAGCAACGAATTACTAATCTTCATAATGCCAAACACTTAAGTTTGATTACAGAAAAACCCAAGATATTTTGTTCAATATCATTCTGCTTTTCTTGTTTATTCACAAGACTTTGCCAAAATAATGAAATAATAAGAGTCTGATTCCGTTATCTATGACACAAAATATATGCTGCTTAAATTACTAATGAAAAAGAACTCACAGCTGCAGTAAGACGATCACAAGGAGGATGCAAACTAAATTTATTTAAAAGAATTGACAGAAGAAGAAAACCCTTACGTCTCCGACACTTACTAGTATAAATCATACTGAACATTTTGTTCGAATAAGCTAAGGAATTGTGCGCACAAAAATATAAAATACAATAGAGTATTATTTCACCCTTTTCATACATTAACATCTACAGAAGCGCGAGGACGCATTCTGAGCCCTCATTCTATGGGCTCAGGATTCAATTTCTGTAGATGTTGATGCACAAAATAATGTATTAGTCATTCTGTTTCGGTGATCTGATAATAAGGTAACTGGGGATCATTATTAAAATCAGTGGCTTTTCATGGTATCAGAATCATGCACATCGACAAGAGCTATCGGTAGGACATCATAGAGCGCTCGACTGTTCTCGGTGCTTTAAAGCTAAACAAGAACCTAGATTATGAAGAATTCTCTATATTTAAAAGGGGCATAATTCTGTCAAAATCCATGATAGAGTTATTGAACTTTAACGGTGACCTTCTATAATGCTAAACAATAAGTCTATTAGGGTTTAACATATTCCAACAAAACCAACTTGCATGAAAAAACTTAGCCAAATTGTAAAGCTGACGCCTTTGGTGTACAATATCAGTTGCTCCCTATTCATTTAAATATCAAGCTAAATAACGTGCTCGCATGGTTTTATCCATAAATGCAAGTTTTTTTTCTCTGTAAATGTACATCTGTGTATGCAGTTTTTATGCAAGATTGCCACTTTTTTTAGTTTGTTATATGTATGAAAAGTGTTGATGATACAAATTACCTTTATTATAGAAATTTGTCAAAATATCATCATTTAATGGCAGCCATATTGGATTTTGACGCCATTTTGAATTTTCTACCAATGCTACTTAAGTTTTTTTCCAAGAAATTAATATTTTTGACCTATAATGTCAATTTATATTATTTTCTAGTCATAAATATCTTCATTTTGACATGCCCTGTGTACATTTTACTTTTGGCGGCCATCTTGGATTTCGGCGGCCATCTTGGATTTTTAAAAAGTGGATCCCAGGCTGAAATAACTTGAAATACCATTCCTTGACACCATGCCAAGTTTCATGCTTTTCACAGAAGGTGCACATTTTTTTCACAAATTTCTTGGACTATAGTATCAATTTTGCAAAAAATATCTGGCCATCGGAAGCATTAAAACGGCACATTAACATAACAATTGCAGACTTGGTTTGATTGAGTCTGTACATGAGGGATAATGAAAAAGTGCAACATCAGTCAAGGCCCCATCACCGGATTGAGCGGTTCACAGTTCGCAACGTTTTAAAAGTGCTGGCATTAATGATCCCGAAGGACCAAAAGCGTTTTGTTTTACATAAAATATAATAGATCTTTTCAGATTGGTGTGTCAGATATTTTGTAACAAATTTCCTATTCCTTAAGTTAATAACATACAAATAGATGTATAATTATTGCAAAAAATCAAATTTTATTAGAAATATGTTGTCTTTAAAGTGATCCCATTGTAATAAGGGATAAATATAAATACACATATTTTCATAATTACATTATTAAATGTTTTAAAATGATGTCCGAAACTTGTTGAGCAACAACTTCTTTATTCTAGATATCAGGGTAATCTCGCTTGATGATATATATATCTTTTCACATTAATACATTCATGTTTCTGTATGGACATTTCTAGTATTGCATTTTATCTTCTGAATACATTTGGGCATATTTCTGTTAAAGTATCATCTTTCTGTTGATAGAAAAAAGAGAAACTGGAGCCCCTAAAGAATTACAATTGCAGGATAGGTTTTATTGAGTGTTTAAACAGTATTGTATTCAAACTTTATAAATGACAAGTGTTCAAATGGGATTTTTAAAAACATTCATATGTGTTCATACGTCGGTCATCATGGAACCTATAGTGTTTCACTTCCGTGCCAATCCATGATAAGCGACGTTTTATCAAGCAAAGGAAGTGAAACAACTGTTCACAGAAGGACAGAATGGAATTTTCATAATGATTATAAAATTAAATTGATAAATAGTTCGCAAGGTGTATGATCCTCTGAAACTTAATCAGTTAATCATGAGATAATGGTTTCTTAAACATACCAAAACGAATTTCAGAAATTCATGAAATATCTAAATAAAGAAAAAAAAGATTTGCCTTACACGACTGAAAAATAAATGTGACAATGAAAATCGATAACTCAACGCAAAACTCAGCCAAGTCCACATTTTACCAAAAATGATTTTTTCACAAATTCTGATAGCTAACCAAACATCCCATTATCCCACAAAAGGGTTTAAACATATTCCTATTATAACTAAATAAATTTGAATTTTACGTAAACATGTTAAATCAATCTGTTCAAAATGATCAGTTCAAAACTAAGCTAAGTCTAATTAGCATGAGTTTTGCACTGAAGTTTTACTTGTATTTCAAAAAATTGCAGTGCAAAACTAGTTTAAATTTACTTAGCCTAGTTTTGCACTAAGAAATTTTATCAAGTTTCAGTATTTTTTTTTTTATTCTTTGAATAATTTTTTAGCATAAAATGTATGAGTGTGCTTTAAAAAGCAGTTTCAATGATTTAAAGACGAAAATACTGAAATATATTTAAGAAAATAAATAAATAAAAGTCAACATTTTGCCTTGACCTTTGGAAAAAAAGTTTGTTTGCCACCAAAATTTGAATTGAGAAGAAAATTACAGTCTTTTGACAGGTGAGTACATCTAGAATATTCTGTTTTAGAAAAATTCCTTGTTAGTACAAAACGTACATATCCTGACTTTATAAAATGCCGAAATAACTAATGAAGGTCAAAATGCACATGTTTTTTTGTTGAGAATGAGTGGGCAGGGTACTAAGAAAAATAAATAGCTTAAATTTGTGGTCAGATTAAGCATACAAATGAAATACAGACAAAGCTTACAAACATCACAGAAATTAAAATGTTTGTTTTAAAGCTGCATTTTGTTGGTTGAAAATTACATTTGTCTTAGAAGATTGTTGCCTTTTTTTCAAATTTTTAACCATGAAGCATTTAATTTATCTAAGCAGCATATTTATTTGCATACTATCAAAGAAAAGCCACATTATTTTTAGATATATTTTATGTTGTTATTTATTAAAAAAGCAAGGCTTATTTAACAAGGAAATATAATTTTGAAACAATTTTATAAGAATTTTGAACTTTAAAAACAAAACCTCTACTTCAGAAACAATAATTATTGAAGTATATAGAAATAATCTTTTGCTGCCATTTAAAACTTAATGATAAGGATAGTTTACCTAAATATAGACATTCCCAGCATTACATTTCATTATATTATGAAGATCTTACAATAATTTAAAAGTGATATTTTTTGAAATTACCTACTTTTAATAGTATCCTCTGTCAAAGCTTTCACTTTATGCATTTTATATGAATAAATTCTAAATATATCATAATAAGTCAAAGAATAATTTTAATATTGTTTTCAGCATGTTGGGCGTTCTTGCATCAAGCCATCAGTGCCATCCAAAGTTCTTTGGACGAGGAAGGCAATGTGTAGCTAATAGCTATGCAGCTATGATTTACCATTCAACCACTAAGAAAGTCTCTGAATGGACACAAAAAGACCTGGACAAAATACTTCTAGAAGGAGACGATATATATTACAACATTAAAATGGGTGGACAAAAAGAAGAATATTTATTAGTTACTGACCTTCCATATCAATGGAAAAATTTTGAAATGAAATTAGTAAAATCAGATTCAGGTTCAGTTTCCAACCTTAAGCAAATGCCATCTAAGCCTTACGTAAGTTTGGATCAAACAGTGAGAGAAATTGAAAACTTTATGTTCTTGACAATAAAATGTTACACCACAGCAATCATCAGAGAGAATGATGTTTATTATGTATTTGATCCACATTCCAGGAACAGAGAGGGCATGGTAAATGCTGATGGAAAAGCAGTTCTAACAACGCACATTGGCATAGAAAACTTGATCATATTTTTAGAAAAAATTGCATTAAGTTTGAGACATAATGAAAAAGAAGTTGGGGCATTTGAGGCTTCACACATAGAAATTGTAAATAGTGATGATACAATTGAATCAGATGATTTTGAAGGAATGTCAGATGGAGAGTTTTCCTGCTTGATGCAAATTATTGAAGAAGAAAAGGATGAGAAAATTAAAAAAATAGAAGAAGATCTAGAACAGTTTGGTTCAGCTAACTTTAGCACCACAAATAGCTTAAACAGTTCCACTACTGACTTGTCTGAAGATGATATGCCATTGGCAACTCTTTCAAAACTCCTAAAGGTTGATTCTAGCTGTTCTGATTCAGATTACATTAATTCATCTGGTAACGAATTTGAATTATTAGAAGATGAGAAGCAAATGTTAAGCAATAGCTATTCAGATTCGTCCGATTCTTCTTCTTACAAAAGGAAAAAACCCATGAAAAGCAAATTGAAAAAACCTAGAAAGGTGCTAGCACTAAAACAAGTGTTGCTGAAAAATATATACAGTTAGCGGAACAGAGCACAGTTACTGTTCAAAAGAAAAATGTGCATTCAATAAAAAGTCTAAAGTAATAGATTTTGAAAATAGATTTTTGATAATGGAAGAGACAATAGTTACTGAACATATTGGACAAGAATCAGATGCAGATATAGGAACAGTTTTAGATGAGGTTGAAGAAATTCAGAGCAAAATAAAGCATAATGATAGAAAATCTGAGAATGAACTGGGTATTGTGCTTGATCAAGACTTAGAAGTTGCCCAAGAAGTTATTATTGAAATGATAGAAGAAAATGAAAATGTTGATGGAGGTGAATGTTCAAATGATAATATTTGGTTAAATATTGCTGAAGATATGGTTTCTAAAAGTGCATGTGATAGCATGGAAGAATTGGTAGAAGTGTTAGTTTTTTTGATAATTGTGAATCAGACTTTGAAAAAGTAAACAAGTTAGGCCAGGTAAGCGGCAGAAAAAGATCAAAAAGCACAGACAATTGGAAAAGAAATAAAGCAAAACGGAATTATAATAGGGGGAAAGCTTATATTGACAGTGAAGGAATAACTAATAAGGGAAAAAATTAGGAAAAGGGTGTGGCCTAAATTGTCGCTTCAAATGCCACAGTATCTTCTCTGAAGAAATCAGAGAAGATTTATTTCACAGCTTTTGGCAGTTAGGTGATGTTACACGTCAAAGGCAAATGCTTTTAAAATATGCTGCTCCACAGAAAAAGAAAACAAGTAAACTGGAAACAAATAGGAAACGAGAAAATACATTTATGTGGAGTTTGCCGTTAAATGGTTCCACAGTGCGTGTGTGCAAAACATTTTTTCTTCACACCTTTAATATAAATGCACAGAGAGTGCAAACAGCTCTTTCAAAGTCAAAGAATATTGTTGGTAGTGTAGATATAGACATAAGTGGCACACACAGTAATAGACCAAACAGAACACCACAAGCCAAAATTGATCTCGTTGTGTCCCACATCAAGTCATTTCCAGCAGTGGAAAGCCATTATTGTAGAAAAGACAGTAATAAACATTATCTTAGTCCAGATTTCAGTGTGGCACAAATGTATAGACTCTATTTAGAGCAATGTGCAAAAAAAAATGTTTCCCCTGTGTCACTCAATGTGTACAGACATATATTTAATACTCACTTTAATATTGCCTTCCAAAAGCCACTTAAAGACCAATGCGACTTGTGTAATGCATATAAGGATGCTATAGAGATTGATAAAGTGAAAATGAAAGAAAACTATCATGATAATCATATCAAAAACAAAGTATTAGCAAGAGAAAATAAAGAACAAGATAAAAAAACTTGCACAAGAAAATAACGACAGCACATATTTAGCTGCTTGCTTTGACCTTGAAGAAGTCTTGATGACCCCAAAAGCATTTGAATCTAGCTTATATTATAAACGTCGCTTAAACACTTTTAATTTTAGTATTTATAATCTTGGTTCCAGTGAAGCCAACTGCTATCTTTGGAATGTGTCAATTTCTTGAAGGGGATCATGTGAAATATCTAGCTGCATTTTTGATTTTTTGGATGAAATGTCTAAAAAGGGAAAGAAAAAATTTGTTTTTTACTCAGACAATTGCTGGGCTCAAAATAAAAATAAACAATATGTGTCCATGATTTGGTATGCAGTCCAAAAGTTTGGTATAGAATTTGTTGAACAAAAATATCTAGAAAAGGGTCACACCCAAAATGAAAATGACTCAGTCCATGCCTGTATTGAACGAGCTAGTCGACCAATATCAGTATACACAACTGCTCAGTGGGCTGCAGTTATTAGAACTGCTCGCCGAAAAAAAAAATTACAATGTCAAAGAAATGGACTTGCCAATTTCTATGATTTTAAGTCTATTAGGAACATGTTAAAAATTTTCAAATTGATACAGAAAGAAGTCCTGTTTATTGGCCTAACATTAGGTCCTTCAGAATTGAAGCGGCAAATCCAAATATAGTAGCCATACAATATGATTATAATGGTCCAGTTCACTACTTAGATTTAGTTCATAAGATAAGAAGATCAAACTCAGTTCTTAATGCTGAAGATATTGTGTTGAATAGATTACACAAAGAATACCCTAAGATTCATTTTGAAAAATACAAAGATCTAATTTCTTTGTGCACTTCAGGGGTGATTCCTCCTTCCCACCATTTGTTCTATGCTGTCCTGTCTCATGAAATCAAAAGTGCATAGCTATGTTCTACCCATTTGGAGTTGTGAACAAAAGTCAAATAATTTTCATATTGTTATTTAATAGAGAAATAAATAGATTGGAAGGAAAAACCGTTCAACTAGTGTTGTAATCTTACTTACATGTATGATTCAAATTGTTTAATTGTTCATAGTAATATATTAACAGAATGTTCATAGTTATGTATTGATAAAATGTTTTATAGTTATATATTATTTTCATTGAAAAAAATGATTTGAAATAAATTAGTTCCCTTTATCTAACTGGACTTAGTACATATTTTGCACCATTTGTTTTAACATATCAATCAATTGTGAGTGCAAAATGCAGCCATGTTGACTTAGCCTAGTTTTGCACTCACTTATTTAAATAAATGTCTTTGATTTTAAACGCAAAACCCATACTAACTATAAAAAACTACTTTTAAACCATTACAAATGAATTCTTTATGTAAATGACTGAACACATAAGTTTCTGGGACAGTAATTGTCTACAAATCAAAAAGAATATTTAGAAGATACAAATGGGAAAAATAGTTAGACAGTTTTTTCGCCCTCCTGTAAAATTTCAAAAAATTGAGTTAGCTGAGTTTTGCACTGAGACATCGAAATATTTTTAAAGGTTTTTAACATCAGTGTCAAAAATTTGTTTATTAGATGTGTAAAATAAGAACAAAAACACTTCTGAGTACTTTTTATGCAATTGATATACTCAAAACTTTAGATAGTTACTGAATTCTGAAATGCTAGGCAAAACTTGAGATATCAGACTTATGATTTAATTCATGACATTTAACATGAATGTTATATTTAAAGAAGTGCGTGTTCATATATCAGCAGAAATGTCAAGGTCATTTATTTTCACCGGTTTAGACGTTAAAAATGTTATAAACATCAAATTCACAATATTAATATTCAAGCATTTTCAATTTTAAAGCAATATTAACAGAGAAGTAAAAAGAATCATACATTCAATTATCTGAAAATGGTTTCGGGAAAAGTACAAGATATGAAATATTTAAACTATGATATTTAGTGGCAATACATGAAACCTATTGTAGACATTCAGGGAGCAAGGGGAGCAGTGGCCTAGTGGTTAAGGTGTCTGCCTCTCAACCCAGAGTTCATGGGTTCGAGCCCTACTCGGGTCACGACCATGTTTCTCCATATGACACCAGTACTGGTTGGTTCCGGGAAGCGGACTCGAAAGTGATTAATATAAGTTGCAAGAACTTGTTTCGCAATCGAGCTTAAAAATATATGTTTAAACCAGGGAGCATGCCCTCGTTTTCAAAATTTTTATTGGCACTTTCTCAAAGTAAGGTAATCAACTGTTAATTTAATGGATTTATATATCAACATAACGACTAATCTTATAGGTTTTATATTATTGGCAAATTTTGCTTCGCCATTGCAGCGTACTTAAGACTTGTCAATACGTACACTATTCTTTATACAATATACGCTAGTCTTTATTTTAAAATAGAATTTTATCCCACCCATGTACTGAATGCAGCATAAAATATGCTGGGAAAAATGTCTTTTAACAAATTATCAAATATATATATCTTTTTAATCAAATTATTTTAAAAAATAAAAAAATCTAATTGAAACAGAATAAGAAATTTATCAAAATACTTGATACGAATTTTTCAGTTTATAAAAGTAAATGAATATGAAAAATCCTGAACAATGCAATCGAAGTTATCAATCTGCAATCATTTTCTTACTAATAATTGAAATTATTATAATAACAATAGTTTATTTAATGTTCAAATTGAATTCATTTGTAATATTTGTATTTTCTGATATCATATAAAAACACTTTTTGTCTGATTCTAAAGTTTATTTACAATAACTACATATATTGTAATGCGTCTTTTTTCGCATGTAATTAATCTATTTTGATGCTATTGTAAGCAGTCTTAACCAATGTTAGAGTTCACGTACTTGATTTACTTTTGATAAAATAAATTACCTCTTATGAAGTTTTATCTTCGTTCAAAATTAGATTAAATGACAAATCAAGTCATTGATTTATATCCCTTTTCTTGTGTTAAGAGGTGATTTACTTCAAATAACTTTGATCAGTATTTGTAAAAGTTCACTGTATTAGTTGTTTCACTATCATTTGTAAATGACATAAAAAATCGGGAGTTGAAACAAAATATTTTAAGCACTTGGAGCTTAGAAATTACTAGAAATATGTTTTCCAATTCCAACCCCTTGACAATAAAAGTATAATAATTATTTCTTTATTTCATATTTCCAGTAGAGAATATATTTCTGAATAAAATTGACTTTTTTACTTTTTTAATTAAAATGTATTAATATGAGGAGTATATTTATGAAGTCGTAAATATGATCACTGAATGGCTGGCTACACAATTAATATGTTGTAATGCAGAGTATACACGTTATCGTGTGGTGGTTATACATGGATTTGTATCGCTGCTTATTGAATCTGTTATTTGTCTTTAAAGTTTTGTCTTGTACATTGAAGATTAAGCGTAGTAAAATGACTGAAAATATACAACTTTGGTCTTAAAGCATTGAAAATCGTATCTAAACCGAGAAATTCAAACAGAAATCAATATCATTCAATAAAACAAATGTGAATGATGGCTAATTTCGGCCATCCGTGTTTTTGCTCCGCACCCCCGCCATCTTAACTTGTTTATTCTCGTCTTCTCGACGAATGCCACAAATTAGTCAACATAGTTCTAGCTAAAATGTTCATAGTTTGAAAGCTTAAATTTAGAATTGTCTGTATTGATTTAGTTTATGCTAATATGTTCTGGTTAAATATATTTTTGGGATTTTAGCATCCAGTTGATAATAGACAAAATTACATCAGCTAAATATTAGCAGTCCGCTAACGGTTCTAGAGATTTCGGTATATGACAAATTGTTAATTAAATAATAACAAATCTCGAAAATGCGAGTCAAATTGTCCTGAACTCCCCTTATATATGGAAACAATGTCCATAAAGATATAAAGCAATTATTTTAATACTACTACAAATCGAGGAATTGTGTTAGATCTTTCGGGAGAATATATAAGATATTGAAATACACTTTCTAAGCTCCCATGAGCCCTGAGACAATGTCAAAAACATTAACCTACATATCAAAATCAGGAAACTGGATCAAGTTATTTTGTAATATTCCTGAATGATTTGGTCCTTGGCAGAACCTGTTCTCGATTTGGAACATTCATATAATTGTTTTTTTATTTTAATCTGATGATTATTCTGATTATATGATTCTCAAAGGATACGTCAAGAAAAGCAGTACGCCTAGAATTATGCTATTATTAATATCAGTTTTTAATTTACAAAATTGTTGACTATGTGTAATAAAACAGCTAATAAGGATTTTGTATCATTTGACATTATCAAGTCACTTAAAGTATTTAAAATGTGACAAAGTATTCTACTAGTAGTAAGAACTATGTATGACTATTATCACCTTATATCGGAAATAAGAGTGTTATATTCGTGATGAAAGTCATTTAGATATATTTTCATTGAACATATTGTCAAATTAACTGGATCAGTAGAAAATCGTTGCAAATGTAATATGATATTCATACACGGCAAAGTAGGGCCCGAAGGTTTAAGTCCGAGGGCATTATTCATTTCAGGGCCGCATATCACCTTTTGGCCTGTCAATGACGTGTGTAAATGTCTTAAATAACTTAAGAAATAAAATTTTAGCATGTTCTAAAATTATTTTCACATTTGTTATGTTGCAATTCCTGTCTCTATAGAGTAACTTCTACAGAGATGTTCCCCTTATGTGTATACAAAATACACAAGAAAGAAGAAGAAGTTTTATATTCAATTTTGCAGAATTAATTTGCTTTTCTTCCATTAAATTTTAATAAAATTGTGTTTGTACTAAATATCCTTCATCATAAAATCAAGCGATTCGTGCTTAAAACTTACATTGACAGCTGGCTGTTTTGATGATGTAAAATGTGACATATGTGTGCACGTACTCGTGTTGAAAGGGCCAATTATGATAATGAGTATTCGGTCCCGGGCTTCAACATATAATTGGTCAAGTAACACTCATAATCAGCTGAAATCAAAAGCAATAATCTAACTATATATGGTAACAAGTGTATGTTAGTACTTTTGTCAACTATTGAAGTCAACGCCTAATTTCCGCCCATTTCTCCAACAAGGCTGTAATGCGCATAAAAAGTAATTGAACTGATATTTTTATTTAGTTGGTTACGTTTCCAAATAAATGAAAACGTAAACCATCGGATTACACATACAACTGGGAAATTCAAACACCCAAGCAATCGGTTCCATCGGAAACTTGCAACGGGTTTTTATTCTTTTTAAAAATCATCATCTTTCTTGCAATGACAATATAATTAAATTGATTTTGAAATGTTACAATTTATATATTACTTCAATATATTTAAGGTATTTAGTACTACGAAACAAACAAATCTACACACTAGTTCAATCATATTGAAAAGAGAACAATAAGGTGACCTTGGAAACAATTCTGAATGCGATAACTGTTAAGGATCTACAGTAAGCAGTATCGGCACATCTGATAAAGGAAGTAGTAAGTTGAATAGTTTTAATTTCTCTCCTTTTGTATTAAAAGGCCAGAAATTAATTTAAACCCCTTTCTATTATTTCGTAAAATATGAAAAACAAGATCAACAAGGAAAGGCGGCGTTCAATGAACGCAACCCCCATATGACCCAGCAACAAGAACCAACGGCAGGGAGCCCAGGCGGACCCCAAACATAAAAAGGACAGGGCAACGACACGTTATTCGTTAAATGATAAATAATTTGTAACTGATTAGGAATTCAAAGAAATTAATTATAGGCCCACAAAGGGGAAGGGGACAGAAGACCGGGGGAAGGGGGGGGGGTTAATCAAAGAAATAAAAACTAGAGGCAATGGGGAAGATACTTACCGTAGACGAGAAAACAACAAGGGACACAAGCAAAAGTGTCACCAAAACAGTATGAAACAACATAGACATACATCTGAGGAACACAGTGGGGCGCCGCCTTGGAACGGTCAGCAGCATAATAATGACTGCTGGGGAGTTTAAACCGGTTAATGGTGCACCAAACCTCGCTCTTAGCCCCACCATGTTCCTATATACGAGACAGTGTAAATAAAATGAATCCCCGCCAAGTGAAATTCTAACAGTTGTCATGGTTACAAAAGGTTAAATAAGTAAAACACTAAAATGATCATGTAGAAACATATAAAAGTAAACCCAATGACCATAACAAAAGTACTCAATGTCCTAAAGGAAGACAGAGCAACAAGAAAATCACCTACAAGGGCCCGACGAAGCAAGGCAGAAGACGAACATTAAGACAATTCAGTCCCAAAGGGCTTTACGAACTATCCATCATAGAGTCTCCTAATTGGTCCGTCAGATGCAATCAAAAGAGGAAAGCGTAGTGTCCAACTGTAAACGGGTTGAACACTAAACATGCAGTATGTCTTAAAATAGTAGGGTCATAACCTCTTTTAAAGCCTTTATCTTGATCACAAATAATACAAAACTATAATAATAAAAAGATTAACAGTAAACAAATTGTGTTACATATAAATGAAATAAGGCCAACATAAGCATGTTTTAAACATGTATTAGGAATTCAATTGCCAAAAGCATTGCAACATATGTGTGATGTATAATTTCTCCGAAAGCGCTTGATAATTTATGTTTTTTCAATATATTTAATCATTGTTATATCATTTTTTTAACTTATGTTTATGCAAGAACACTTTTCTGTATAATTACAAACATTGTAGACTTTTCAGTTACATCACTTTGATACAAGAAATAAAAATTTTGAAAGCAATCTAATCAGTACAATGGTACTTGGAAAACTTTCAACATAATTGATAAAAAGCGGTCATTGATGCTTTTACATTCCATTTCCTTTGCCTTTGGATGCTTTCGTCTAATTAATTCTTTTTTTATCTAGCAGCCTATTTCTGGAAATTTATGCCCATTTTTATTTATATACAAAGGAACATTTAAACTAGAAAACATATGTTTCGAATTGAAACAAATTAATGAAAGACCAAGTAGTAAAACGATACCTAATAATTCATCATACTTATACCCTTTTATTTGATTTCTTTTTCTTTTTAGTAAACAGATATCATATTTATTGCTTTTTTGTGGAATAATGCACGTTTCGAGTTCAATTGACCAGGAATATAACTACGAAGCCAATAAGGCTGTGTGATTTATGAAAAAGCATTAAAGGTATTATTAAATAAGGCAACAAAAATAAATATATATTTCCATATTAACATGCTAAAAACATAATTGACTGAAATATATTGACCTACACTGTGCGTATTTATTTTTTTGACGTCATAGGTTTATTGCGGGTTTGTTAATTGTAAAACATTCCGATTCAACATGTATACATACTATACCAGTTCCAATGAGGTGACCAACAGAATTTCTTTTTCAACAACAAACAGTCATTCCACGGATGATTATAAAATACAACATAATGGTAAATAAAAAAATAACACAACTTTACTTTTAGTAGGAACCATTTGATTTAATTAATGATTAACGTTTGAAAATTCTTCCAAAAGTGATGTACGTGAAAATGATTAAAAGCTTAAATGTATATCATGTCAATCATGTTTAATACTATTTTAGTATACATTATATCTTGCTTAATAGAAATGAACAATGAACAAAATTACATTTAATAAACGATATTGGAACATTAGATAAAACGTTTATCATAATCCTTTTTTCTTTTTTTAAAAAGGTACAGTAAAAAACTTGCTATGTTTGTTTGAATTTACAATAAATGTGCTCTTAAAGATAAAGGAGGATTTTGTTAAAACTCAAAATGTGACTATAAGTATAAATATACAATGTGATTGAATATATACCATTTTATATAACATATAAATTATGATTCAAATCTTGAACATGAGAGAAAAATGTCGCTAGAATCCCTTCTATATATTACAATAAATATTACACGAAAACAATTCCATTCTTGATAATATGGCAGTTACTTTAATACTATCACAGATCGGTAACAGGATAGATCTCAAGGGTGGACAAAAATAGATTAAGGTAAGCCTTCTTAGCTAACATGTGTTTCAAAGATACTGTCGGAAACCATTAACCTACACAAAGAAGTATGCCAATTGTGGCGGGATATTTTAATACGTTAGAGATTTGTCTAATGTCTAGATTTTGTAGAAAAAGATGTCGATTAAGTACATAAATGTAATTATTTCGGTCTATTTCTGTCTTAATTGTACAATGTAGTTTTATGTGAGTTTACTATTTAAGCGGCAAGCCTATGATTTATGCTGCGTTTAATAGAAACCAAAATATTTCGTTAAATTACAAAACTGTTGTTAAAACAACACAATTTGAGTAATACGTTTGAATATTTAAATATCAAGTGACAAAAAGTAAGTTTTCTATATCAGTTGAAACAAAAAAGGCCAGACATAGCCATTACACCATTACCAAATAAGAGTGTTATTTACGGTGGCACAAAGGTGACATGTGTGTTTATTATTTATCACGTGGCCAAATAGCTATCTCGTTCCCACGACAAAGAAACTCTTGGCCACGACAAAGTATCTAGTGCCACGACTTAGCTATCTCGTGGCCACGAATTAGTATCTCGTGGCCAGGACTTAGCTGTCTCGTGGCCACGACTAAGTAACTCCTGGCCACGACATAGTATCTCGTGACCACGACTTAGCTATCTCGTGGCCACGACTTAGTAACTCGCGGCCACGACATAGCTATCTCATGGCCACGACGTAGTAACTCGTGGCCACGACATAGTATCTCGTGGCTACTACTTAGCTATCTCGTAGCCACGACTTAGTAACTCGTGGCCACGACATAGTATCTCGTGGCCACGAGATAAATAAAAACACACACATGTCACCTTTTACACTTACATATTCGAAAAGAGTCGGTCAATATTTTCAGCAATATGATAAATAAGTTTAACAATATAGCAAACATCTTACACATTTATATTTATACTCTTTAAAATAATCTCCCCCTAGAAATACGCGAAGTTTCATACGTTTTTTGTTTGGTCTGAATTTCTATATATGTATTGATGACCTGCAAGATGTTTTCGTTTTTAATCCATGAATGAGGAAAATGTTACGGAGTTTAAGTCAGGAGAATACGGTATATTAATTACAGTCACTCGTTTTTTTTCGAAAACATCTACTACAATGCATCTCTTTTGTGTGCTGGTGCGCTGTCTTGCACATAATGCAGGCCTATGATACCAGTCGAAGGACGAATTTTAGTTCAGTGTATTTTTTTTAACTTTTCTTTACACAAAAGTGTTTTATACTTGGATGTTATAGGACGGTCTCTAGAAACAGAAATTCGGACAACAGTACAACGGGTTTTTAACAACAAAAGGTACATAGCTTTCAATACACTTGCCGATAATTTAGTCGAAACAGTATAATTTGACCTTTCTGGTATCACTACAATATGAAATTTCAATATTTTAAGTGAAAAGCTTGCACCTTTGTCAATGATAAATGTCTTCTTCGTTAACCATTGTCAACGAGCGTTTTCCACAAAACTAACGGGCATCTTTCATTGACTTATGCCGATTTTTGAAGAATTTATGAATCCGTCTTCAAAGTTGGAAGAGTTGCATAGAATACTTCATTGTTGCCATAAATATTACAAATATCATTATAAACATTTATAGCAGATTTTCCTTGTTATGCTAGAAATGTTATGTAAGCCCGTATTTCAGCACTCTCAAGTTAGAGTTTATCAGCTATATTTTTGAATTAATTAATATAGCCGTGTAAGATGTTTCTGTAAATAAATTCTTAGCTGGTTTTACTTAATGATTGTTATTTTCGTTGCTTCGGAGGTTTCAACTATGTTCCAGAGATTTTTAAAAAATGACAAGGAAACGAATGACACAACTGTATCACATTGAAGGTTCCTTGATAATTGCTAATTACAAAATTTAACATGTTTAATTTTAAATGTTGAATTCTGTTTAAGCCGGTGCAAGGGGCGTGGACGGTACTTTGCACATAAAAAGTACCGTCCATGAACAGGCTTAATCACACCGAGCCGGCAACATTTTTTTTTCAATTTTTTTATGTTGGGCTTACTTTAGGGGTTCTTATTTTCTCTATTTTATTGCCACATCAGCGTTGTGTGTGCCGTGTGGAGGCTGTTTAAAGTCGCTCGCACATTCAATCAGAGATGTTATATTTCCGATCCTTAAAGATCGTTCAGCACGATTATATTGTTGTGTTTGTGCTATTTTTAGTTTGAACTATTTGACATTTTCTAGTTGGGTAGTTCAAATATTCCTACTTGAATAATGTTGTATCACCCTACTTTGTCTTTCGACGTCTTATTTGTGATATGCAGGCTTAATAACCACCCCTTTCAAAATTCCATTTTGTCTAGTTCGGCCGATTGTTTTCTCGTTTAGGGCAAAAGCTTTTTATTACTTGGGGATCTACGCCGCTTTACATGGAATGACACTACTGTGTCACATTGAAGGTTCGATGATAACCGCCGTATGAACACATCTGCGGATGTTTCTAAATTCAAAATTTTACCTTTTCATCCTTAGATGTTGAAATCTGCTTAAGCCGATGCTTGGGGGCGTGGATGGTAGTTTGCACTGGACAGTATCGTCAATAAACAAGATCAATCAAACCGAGCCTGCAACATTTTCAATTTTGCTGTGTTTGGCTTTCTTAAGGGATTCTTATTTTCTTTATTTTAACCGAAATGGTTTGGGCTGACAGTTGTTTATTTTTGTTCTGACTCCAATATTGTAGGTTTCTTGCCATAAAGGCAGATTTACAATATAAATTAGATTTTTTCAAGTTTATAGCATAATAACACAATTTTAACTGTTGACAAAACTATTATTTGTGAATGAAATAGATTCTTCATAAACTGTGATTAGCAGCTAAAGGTATACCAAATGTTCCATTTTTCTTCTTTTCAAGCTGAATGATGTCATAAAATGTTAAGACTGATTTTGAAATATAAAATATTATATATTTATTTAATGTTAAAAATCTCAGTAAATAGAAACATGTACAATTTATTACAAAGGTTAATCAAGGAGATACAAAGATAGTGACATTGACATTGATGACCTTGGCAGTCATGACCATGACAATAATGCTGAATGTCATGGTTACTCAAGAAAGAATCTGGCTACAACGAGAATATCAAGCAATATTTGTACGTCTTATAAAGAAAGTGATAAATGGAAGATAATCATGTGTGCTCTGAATTAATTGTAAAGGTCAGAAACAAGTAATCTGTTTCTTTGCGATCATAATGTCTTTTATCTTGATCAGGTATATTTGAAAATGTGGTAAATTGGTAGTAACTTCTGTTAGATAATCATTGAGATAGTCATGTTTCAAATAACCCATTGCATACAATTCTTATTAGTATACAAATTACAATGAGGCGTTCAGTTAAAGATAACATAAATCAAATCAACTATAAAAAGAATTATTGCAAATTGAAAACATATTTTGACATTCAGCTGTTCACACACTTCATACATTTGAATAGGCATAATGCCACTTTATTAAATCTTATTTTTCTTCTGCCTGATTCAGCGAATTTTAATTTATTGTAATTTTATACCATATTTTTAAAGATTGCTCATCTATATCAAAATTACGATTATGAACTGTACCCATGATATCTTTATTGAAGAAATGTATTTCATATGAATGTTGATAATTAACAATATTTTTTTTTATTTGTTTTTATCATAATTGAATGGCTGACACAATTTGTAAAGGAAGTACATCAAATCATTGTTACAGCTGAGTTGTACTTTCAAAATTATCATAGCTCGAGAATTTTTAAGGGTGTCTTTCTCAGGTATTTATCGCATACTTAAAAAAATGAATTTGTAAAATACAGTGTAAATTGTAAGTCCATAAAATAAATCAGGGAAAGCAACGTTAACAACATTTCAATTTTATTGATTTTTATATTCATGTGATAAACATCACAAAAAATATGGTTTATAATTATAGCCATATATTATCAGCAATTTTATTTAATATTAACGAACTATTTTTAAACTTCATTAATTTAAAAGACGGTGCATTTTAAACCAATTTTTATTCTTTTGAAACCTTTTCGAAAGATTACTCAGAGACATTTTATAGGTAATTTTACCATAAAAACGTCATTGTAATCTAAAATTGCAACACTAAAAGTTATGTTTCTATATGCATCGAATGAAATTTTAAGAACATTTAACTTGTACGTCAAAAATCCATTGAGCATGATAATGAGCAAAGTAATGCAAAAGCAATATCATCTTTGTGACGATTTTACCTCTAGAACTATTTTACTTAATATGTAACAGCTATAACATCTTTTAAATGGATTAAAGAGCACAAGTACTTACCTTGAACTTAATGATATTAAAGGCAAAATTAGCATTGCTTTATTTCTTAAAAGAGCAAACATGTGTTTTAATATGTTGTAGTTATGGATTTAAAACATTTGAGATAATTTTCACTGATTAGAAGTAAATTTAGTTTCTGTTCAAGGAAGTAAATTGTACGCAATGTATTTAACTTTGTTATAAATGATTTTACACCAAGGTTGAGAAATAATAAATAGAGACTATTTGTTTAGTTCAGTGTAGGATCGGAATATATTTCACCGAGTGAGCACCAAAAAGTAGATTTCACGAGTGGCGCAGCCACGAGTTAAATATGAACTTTTGTAGTTCATAAGGTGAAATATATTTCGATCTTACACTAAACAAATTTTCTTTTTATTGTATGCAAAGAAACGTTTTAAAAAGACATTAAACCTTATACTGAATGAAAAGCGCGCCTTATAATAAAACAACGTGACACGTCATAAAGTTGGTTCCCAGTACTGTGTACGCTTTTATTTCACTGAAACAACGTATTTTTCCGTTGCAAGTGCCAGTTGATATCTGTGAGAAATTTTAACTTTTTTCATTGGCCTTAAGAATTCAGAAGAGTTCCACTAAATGTTTCTAAACGGAATATCAGATTTACAGCAACCTGATTCGAGATTTCGAAAATGTCGAAAGTGCATTTGTTCTATAAATAATTACCTGCTATTAAAAATGCTTTTAAGGTTAAAACGTCTTTCATAACATCACTCGTTGTTGCAGTGTAAGACAAAAATATTTAAACTCAAGTAATAAAGTGTTTCTGAACTGAATTGTGGATGACATTATTACATAATCTAATTGAAGTTCAATGTAAAAGATAATTGACAACGTGTGATAAAAGGATACTATTACAGCCAGCACTAAATGGTTCTTGGACTATTTTCTGTAATTTCATGTCAGGCATTGCATTTAAGAAACTATAAACCAAGTTGCACTGACTTTTAAATATTATATAACTGACTTGTTTTGAAAACATGCAACTTTTAAAAATACTATTTTAGAAATTTTTATTCTTTTCACATGGTAACGTAATCGCATTGAATTGTTAAGGATTTTATGATAAAAAATGCCATTGTGATAAATCAAAAACGATAAAAGGTTGCATGGTTGAAAGCTTTATTCCATATCTCACCTTACCTTGTGTCTCCACGGCCGAGTGCCCCAGGCAATTGACTCACTATCATACCATTATGACTTGCGAAACAGACATCTCATAAAGATCCACTTAGGTAGGAAGTGTCACACGTTTTAAAACTGACAATTAGGCTTCATAATTTATTTTAGTGTTAAGATAACCAATTTAATATCACAGTTTTGTAATTGAAAACAACCTTGCACAATGTTTTATTTTAGGCTCCAGTGTGAAAAAGTATCTCTCGGAAGCACTAGGCATCACAGAATTACACGAGAATTGCAGACTCAATTTGATTGAGTCTGTACATGAGGGATCATAAAAAAGTGAAACACCCCACATGCTCTCTAGTCGGCTTTGTCTTTTGACGTCTTATCTGTGATATACAAACGTCATAACCTCAGATCCCCTTTCTAAATTCCATTCTGTTTAGTTCGTTCCGCCCATTGATTTCTCGGGAGGACACACACCTGTTATTTCTTTGGAACTATACGCCGCTGTTCATTGAATGGCACTGTTGTGTCACATTGAATGTGCCATAATGACCGTCGCATGGAAATATCTGCGGATGTTTCTATATTCAAAATTTGACCTTTTCATGTTTAAATGTTGAATTTTGATTATGCCGGTGCTAGAGATTGTCATGTGCAAACTACCGTCCACAAAAAACTATATGAAACGAGCCTGCCACATTTTCAATTTAACAATATTCATGTACTATCATTATATGTTTCAATTTCAGAAATAGAACACTGAACCCAAATTATTTAAAGTGTGGACATTTAAATCTTAAATTTTTAATTAAAAATATTTTAATTACTTTTATTACACTTTTAATAGCACATATTATATTTAAGGTTGAAATAAATTTCTACTGTAACGGTAATTGTAGGTAGACTAGTTCATTTCATCACTTTAATTGCTTTGAATATATCATATTCGCTGATTGCCATTTCTCCTTAACTAGAATATACCTTATCTTTCAGTAAGATATAATTGTTAACAGAAATAATTTTCTTGGCTTTGAATATTCAACAAATTTTTCATACCGAATAGATGATGCCTCCTGAATTTCCCCCATCCCATTGTCCACTAAAATACATTTATCAGTTAACCTTTTTTTTTTAACTTTTTACTATCTTCAAATAATTTTATGAAACAATGCAATCAAATAATATGGTCAATAACTGTAAAACAGACAAGCGTCCGGATGTGACACCTGTAAAAATCAAACTTAAAAATAGTAATTGAACAGATAGAAAAAAAGGTTATTTGAAAACTCAAATATTTTTAATGTTACAGTAATTGTTTAATTGACGAATGATTCATAGCCGGGGCCGGCTTGTATTTACCACTTTCGTTTATAAACCGAGCATGCAACACTTTAAATTTCCCCGAGTTTGAGTTATTTAAGATTTCCGTTCATTCCATATTAGAATTCAAATGAAAGTGACAACCTTGGATATAGCTGATTCCAACTGTGAAATAACTTACTACGTTTTACCATTTTTCATTACTACCAGTTATTGTGAAAAATACAATTTAGGCACGTATTGACATGTTGATATAATAATTACATTGTATTTTATATAAAAAAATAATAAATTGCATTGTAACATTTGGTAACGCTTCGCTGTTTGTTTTAATTTACTTGATTTTAAGAAAAAAATACCATCATTCCTCTCGGCATGCCGCGTTCTCATTCGAGCTATTTATTTATACTGAATATTTTTAACAAAAATGCAAATTCCAACCGAACAATCGAGTCTCCAAGTGTCTCTTTTAGTGTTCACAATAGTGTTTAAGATTTTTTGTTTTGACTTTCTTGTCTAATCACCTTCTGTGCGCCTCAATTGTTAGCCGAAACAGTTGTGACAGACCTGTATACGATACATTTTAATTGGAATCAAAAGGAATAGCAAACTGAAAGTAACATGTACCGTTTTGTTATACACCAAAAGTTTTATTTGGGTTAAAGGCGGAGGGGTGGATGCTGGAAATAATGGTTACGTCGCATCAAAAACAGTATACGTTATATGATGACTTTCTTACTTAGATTCAGGTGCTTCTCTGTACATGTACATTATTAAAGGCACGAACGAACACATGCGTATTGAGTAGAATCACCGACAGTCCTTAAGGTAACTTGATAGCCTGGCAGGATTCGAAACCACAGCAATGAGCTTAAGTGTTTTGAAAACAACGTTCTTAAGCACACGGTCACGGATGAACCAGCTATTTACAAGAACTGTTAATAGCCTACCCAAACAGGATTAAATTATAGTTATTGTAAAACTAGGCAGTAAATGTGCATAATTGAAAAACCATTTTCTTCTCATGACTTTTGAAAAGAAAGAAATTTCGTAACGGAACGTTGTTTTTCCAAAAAGTCTTGCCTTGTAGAAAATTGTAAATTATGAAATATAAAACATATTTTTCTACTGTACAAATTAAATCATAGCTTTAAATGTTATCGAAAAGTGAATACTGTCTTTTTTCTATGTCAGAGATATGCTTGTATTTCAATTAAACTTTTCTTCTTAGCGGTATTAACTCTGCAGTTATAAAAAATGTCACATGTTGCCCATTATTATATCTTATTTCTTTGATATAAGGCCATTTTTAAACGTCGTTATAAAACGTATGTGGCAGGAAAAATTTATACGGTTTTGAAGCATAATGTGCCTTATGCATAATTTACTGACTGTACTAAGTGTACTCAATTCGTACTTAAACATCTTTAATACAATGGCACTCTTAAACGTATTGGCTACTAGAAATATCTTAATTTATTACAAGCTTTTTGTAGGTCTATAGGAATATATCATTGAAATAAAAAAAACTCTGATATTTCACTGTTTCAAACAGTAGAATTATCAATTTGATATTTTTCACTGTTCTGAATTTATGCCCATTACGTTTTTTTTTCAGTGAAATACCAGCGTGCACAGTACTGGAAACAAACTTTCTGACGTGACGTCTTAAATGACTTAATAGTGCTAAGATGTCTTATTAATAAATATGATATGAAAAATAAACAGATGTTCGCGCTAAAATCATCTTAGTTAGAATTGTTGAACTTATTTTATAAGTGACTAGAACTGAGAATGCGAGAAGTTTTATTAATCTTTGTTCACGAGATAAGAAGAAACACAATTATTACGCGTAAATTTAACTATTCATTCATGTCCACAAATTAACACAAAACACGCAGACACGTATTAACGTGCATACACACGCGCAAACAAACATTGTTTCATTTAGACCCCAAAATAGTTATAAGAATGGTGACAATGGTTATATAGAATGACATATTGTAACATAACAGTGCCATTACATTTTATAAAATCAAGCGATATTGATGCTTCCATTTCCTAGTTACAAATTATCAGTAGGTATCTCACAAGGTAGTGTAACGTACTTTTGCCGCAGTGTCAGGATAGCTGTTTCAAAAATACGCCACAAGCTCTACTGTATAAACATATATGCTAACTTAGCATCAGTTGTATACAGCACCCGGTTTCAATGTTATATTAGTATATTTTCTTTAGGATTTCCGGAATAAATAATACAACGCTTTCATCAAGTTTCAGTTCTTTGGTTTAATAGTGTATACATAGTTTTGTATACATAAACTGCATATATATTCTAACATTTAATATATCTTATCATCAATATACAGAAATAAGTTTCGGCATCATTTCATAAGGCGCTATGTTAAGTGATTTTATGATTTCCTAAAATATAAGTCAACAACGCTTTTATCAAGTTTGGATTCTTTGGTCTAATATCCGTTTAGTTTAGGATTAAAAGTTATAACATGAAGTACGTCAGCTCTCATTCAGGAAAAGTTGCTTAACAAAAGTTTAATACATATTCCAATGTGATTTAGGAGTTTTTCCTAAATAGAAACTTACTAAAATTCAGTTTTGATGTTTT
>NW_026866665.1:0-5683 GCF_026571515.1 Ruditapes philippinarum | reverse complement strand
ATATTTTTATAATAAATGTATAGGGCATTCCCAAAACGCTATCCATGTAGCACACGTCGTGCACATGGGAATTATTACTTTAAATAGCCTAGAAGATTAAAGATTAATAATGAAATGCAAATCAGTACGTTTCACAGGGAAAATATGCGGTTGTAATTTCATATTATTTTCAAGTTTAGGAACACAACTACAATATAATACATGCTTAGTTTCAAGAGGTTTATTTATATCCATCAGATGTTTTTTTTTAATAATCGCAACTTTAAAGCTTTAAAACTTGATTGATGATCGCGAATTTAACCAGCTCCAGGGCTAATGTCATATTCGAAAACATGTCTTCTTATGCCACGAGCACAGATGCCTTACGTACCTACCTAGATAACGATTATATTAACACGTTTGTTTGTAAATATAAATATCAATAATTGATATGAGGGATCACTCTCCATTGATTCTTTCAATATTAAGAATGTGAAATAATTCATTTGTATTGGTTTCAGTGGAATATGGAAAATACAGTGAGTATTTGATAGAGTGGCAACAACTAATACAAGAAGGTCCAGGATTTCCGATACACGTCATGTTTTACGAGGACGTGAAAATGGTTTGTTAACTTAATTTTAATTGGTTGACAGGGTTGTCAGGTTTAGGTCTTGTAAACATCATAAACGCACGATACTACTTTTGATTTTTTAGCAAGAACATCGGTGAACATTGGTGCATGACATAACCAATTATAAGGGACAACGTAGATCATTTTGATTGATTTCTTATAAATTAGATATGATTGACAAAATGATTTGCTCTAACGAACTTTAATTTTAAAATTAAAGTCGGTTTTTGTCTTTCATTTTAGAATGGACAGAAAGAACTTGATAGGCTGTTGAAATTTCTTGATATACAACTAGATGATCAACTGAAGAATGACATTATGGAAATGTGTGGTTTTGAAAAGATGCGTGAAGAAAAAGGGAAAAATAAAGGAATTGAAGTATATCTTAAAAAGGATTTCAATTTCTTTAGAAAAGGTAAGGTCAGTTTAGAATCGGACATGCATTAGTGATGAGTTATGCCAAAATCATTGACCTCTTGTTTATAAATATACTTGTATCTGACGTTATTTCTCCGGTTAATATCTGTTTTAGTTTTAAATTAAACTTAAATTTCATTTATTAAAAAAATGAGAGAGGGACGAATGTCTCTCCAAGGTAAAAACCTACCTGCATATTAAACCTACCTGCACATTAAACCTACCAACAGAACATAGACCACTGCAAACTCTAACACCACAAGAAAAGAAAACCTATTCAAGTTAAAAAAAATAAACAAAAAATAAAAACAAATATAAAAAAATAAAACAAAACAAAGAATGAATGAAAACAGATTTCCAAGATTGCCAAGATTGTTTTTAAGACACATTTAAGATATATTTCTACATGTATATGATACTATTTTTTATCAAAGTTTGCTCATTAATTAGAATGACATAAATATATTCTTATTTGATATTTCTAGGTCAAGTCGGTGACTGGAAGAATTGGTTTTCGGTTGCACAAGATAAAATGTTTACCAGGGGGAAAAAGGAAAACGATATTTTTTTCCCAATGGGAAAAAGGAAACGAAAAAACCCAAAATCTTTTGACAAGAGGGTTTTTGTTTTTACCCAGTTTTTTTTCATAACAGAATCTGATTTTCATCGATTATTTTAGCTGCAATATACCGAATCTGTTATTAAATCGGTTGATAAGTTACCATATTATTATCGTTTTCTTTTTTATCATAACTGCAGAACTATTTGTTATTTTTTCTGATATGCTTATAGTTGAAAGACAAAGTAAAGTTTTACATTTTGCAATAATTCCTTTCAGTCTTATAAATTACTTCTCATGAACGAAAAATAACTTACGTGTCTCAATGAAATTACTGTAAATATCCATTTATACTTGTGATGTTCAATCTATAAAAAAAGAGTGGAACAGTCTTTTTATATTTCGAGTAAATTTATTTTTTATCCTAATCATTTTCCAGTATACACTGTCGGTCAATCACCATTATAGCAGGCAATCTTATGGAATATATAGTCAAATGGCACAGCTTGCATGACAATGAAATGATTAGCAAAATCTTCACGATAATGAAAATAAAAGTCAATTGGTAAACAAAAAAGTTATGCTATCAAATTATTAAATTTAGCTCAATTCATTCACGTTTATATATTGTCGTTTTGTTCTGTCTAAAATTTCCCAAATTTGACAAGGCACGATCTCCATCATCAAATACATTGTTTTTGGGCCAAGTTCAGTAAGACATTAAGAGATCAGAGGAAACAGTTTATTCTAAACAAAAAAAATGGGCACAACTATTTATCATTGTAACACTACGTATCCCGCGGATAATTCATAATTCAAGTGCCTTTCGAATATTTGCAAAAACGTTTGCATGGACCATTTAGACAACATGAATCGAGGAATTCTTAAACCAATGTTGGAGTGTTATGTTCATATATGCATAAACATGGTCCCCCAAGATAATGATTTGGAATATAGCAATTCATCTTCGCGCAACAAGGTCATCCTATAATATCTGATAAGAATAAATGTTCACCATCATGAGAGGTATCATCGTGAAATTAAAGTAAGTAAGTATGTCAAATGTCAAGATTACACCTTTAGTAGATGTTCTCCAGTTTGAGAGCAAAGTTTAAAATACACCTTTGCCATGTGCAAAATATCCAGAACCCTACGGTCATGGTCTTAGTTTTCTTGCTTAGAAAAATTATGATAACTTGTAAATGCTACACTGCCGTAATCCTATTTTGGACTTCAATTATCATTAACTTCTTAATGTTTGAATTAATTTAAAACTTTTTGTTAAATATCCAGCGTCTTTCCTACTTTTTTCAATAATGCCCATATCTTCACCAAAGACTTAAAATTGTAATGGGTGTATAAGGTGACCATGTCACCCATGTTTGTGATACCTTTATAAGACAGTGATTCATTTACGAGAAAAAGATACAGAGAATACCATGATAGTGTCTGATAATACAAAACAGAGCCTTGTCCTCCTTTTTTTCTTAGCCTTGCCTGATAAATTTTATAATGATTGTCAGACATTTGTTTTGTATTCTATTTATCATGTTTGCAATTTTATATGCGTTTCTTTCTTTAAATTTCAAATGAAGCTCTCGAGTTCATTTCGCGTTTAGTAATATGCCAAGGGTAATAACTTAAAAAATAGTCCCAAATGTTTTAGTCAAATGGAAAAAAAAGAATATTTTCGATTCAAAGTTTATCAATTTTATATTTTCAAACTTATAAGAGGTGAAATATTCGATTCTCTTAATTTTATTTCAATATGTATTGTTGAGGCGTCTGATAAAGCTGAGGGTGGCTGATAAAGCTATATTTATGAGGCATGCACTTTATCAACAGAAATCAATACAATAACTTGATAAATGTGTTCACAAGTATTTACTTGGAACATTTCATTTTTACGCCTTAAGTTATCCCACGTATGATAGAATAATTTTTTGATATTTATATGCACTTAATGTTTAGTATGATATTTAGATTTTTGCAATTTGGACTTATTTACTTTCTTTATCTTGGTTTCGTTGTACTCGTGTTTGATATACAGCTTAGATTAACGGGTACAAACCTTTATTGCTAGTTTAACTGTATAGCAATGTCTTCATCAGTATCTTTTCAAATATTATCATAGATAAATACTTTAAGGTCATGCGTGATTATAAATGTCAGATTTTATCATACGAGTTACATAAGTTTTTTGTGTCCGATATAACTGTAACATTAAAAAACTATTGCAGTATAAACATTCTGAAAATTGGATATAAAATTATACCTTAAGAACACATTGAAAATAGGAAAGGAAGGTAAACTTTTTAAAGTCTTCGTTTTTCCTTTGATGGTAAAATATACTGTACTGGTCGATTAGTTGTTACTGATTTTTACTGATTTTTTTCAAATTTTAATGAAATAAACTTGAAATATACCAGTTTTGGCTTCGAGTCTGCTTTAGAAAATACTGTATGTATATAGTCATCGTCGGTTACCCTTGGTATATACTCCGTACATACTACATTTATCTAGATAATTTAGTATGTACAGAATATGTATTGTGGGTAACCGACGATGATATGGCTCGCACCCACCAATTCCTGGTTTTTTTAAAGACATACACCTTAGCAAATTAGCCATCTCTTTTGAATTTATTTACAGCAAATAGATATAGTTGAATGTCATTATGCTGCTCTCGGAAAGTACCCGTAACGATGAACATGTCGGAGTGCGTGTACGAATTTTTATTTTCAAAGGCACTTTATCTTCAGAAATGAATGATTTTTGTTTTCATTTTGTAATGAATAAAAACATGTATTTAATAATGTTTCAAACTTTGAGATGCTTATCACCTGAAGAGAATAACACTGAATGTAAAATTATTTGTCATAAATGTAGCAAAGTGTGAACAATATGGTATTTTGAATGAAATACAAAATCAATTATTCTTAAGAGCCTGAATGCATTGTTTTGCTACCCCCGAAAAGTGCAGTCCCCACAAAGTTACTTGTTGACCATAAAGCTGAGGCATTTTTTATGTCTAGTCAATAAGTATATATATTTTTATAAATATATATACTTATTGACCAGACGTAAAGCTTAGCTTTATGGTCAACAAGTAACTACATTACTTTCATTGCATATGCCATAGACAATTTTGAGACAATACAAATTTCATGTTGTTGGCCTCTCGACTACAAACTGGCATCGGTCTACCTTTTTTCTAAAAATAAGGTGGATATTCTTTTGAGAGTTAGAGGATGGTAAACAAAAAGCTAGCTTATATATCATGAAATGTACATCATTTCTATGTAATATTATTACACGCAAGACAAATTTCCGATACAAAGCATCAAATGGAAGCTGTAATGTTTTTGTTTACAATATCAAATATAAAACCTTAGCAGTACAGTGGCGACATCATCAAGCATAATGAATCTGTTCTAGACACGAGAACTGGTGTTCATTTACAAATCTGATTATTCTTGAATCAAAAACATCATCAGTAACACGTGTAAACGAGTATTATCAAGATGTAAAATTATTTCACACGTACTCTATTTTGGCTATTAGTTTGAATCTGATGCATTAGGAGTTTTGATTTGTCAGACTTGCATTAGAATATTGCTCATATATTTGTTCTGTTCTGTTTGTTTTGCTTTGGAAACTATACTTTTACCTGGCATGTTTGGGTTAAATTTCTTGAGAAAAAAAATGTCCATATCAGTTAAAAATAGTTACACAAAATCCTTTTTAGTTATCTTGAGGGGGATTCTGACCCAAAGCATCCCATTTCATCAGCATACGTGTTACCATTGTACCACATTCCTCCCATGCAATAAACAAATATAATCAGATCTGTTCGCATTTTCTTTCACTGAATGCTAGAAATAGCAATTTTAAGAAAATACAACTTATACCTCAAAGAATAAGTCATTTCCATGCGTTACAGTATGTGTGACAAGTTTGATTGAACTGCCCTTGATTTAAGTTATGCTAGTCACCTGAATGAAATAGCAATGAATGTAAAATGATTTGTCATAAAAGTATCAATTGGTAAACAAATATCAAATTATTAATTTAGCTCAATTATTCACGTTTAT
>NW_026866664.1:0-30506 GCF_026571515.1 Ruditapes philippinarum | reverse complement strand
TTTTTTGGCAATTTTTCTGTCCATAACTGAGTGAATGGGTAAACATTTTTTTTTAAATATTGCTACTGACAAGAATCTGAGCGGGGGACATTTGTGTTTTACCAACACGTTCTTGTTTATATTTTCATTAGATCAGGAACCAAAAACATGTTTGTCATAGATTGAATGAAACATTAGTTGTCTATCTCATGAAATGTGTTTTTGTATAGAAGTTTTGTTCGAGTGATCGAACAAAACGTATTATACAGTTATTCTTATACAAATTTTCAAATTTCTTTAAAAAGGATCCTTACACACTTATAAGTTCATTTTAAGTATATAAAAATCAATACATGTGAAAGTGTTTTTCCCTCCCACGGAATTTTTATCCCATTTTATGAAAATGGCGTTTTAATCCAATTAGAGAAACGTAAAACCCATGAGGAGAATGGAAAAATCAATCGAATGCCACACTTGGAATGCTGCTTGCCCAGCGCTCAATCTTGTACTGTCTATGTAAAAACGACCAATTATCGTCTATTTTCATCCCAATTACTGTTTGACTTAACTTTTTGTACTGATTTTTTTTTTAAATTGTATTTGAATTTGCGAAAATTCCGGATTTGCAAACTTATTCCGGAGGCTGTAGTAAATTGATTATGAATATTAATAAATACATTTAATGCGCATTTAAATGTTGAAACATGCTAGCAAAAATATGCATTTAAAAGATTTACACCATAATTTATACAATTTATTTGCCAAACTATTTTTCATCTTCAATATTATTTTTAACCTTCTAGACCGGAACGTTACCGTGCGACTTTTGACAAAGACGAAACAAAACGTTGGCAGATAGATGTGCCCTATGAAATAAGCGACGGTATTGGTAAGTTTTCTACGCATTCTGGTCCGACTTATAATAAACAAAATAAATATAATTCAAGAATATTTGTTTTTATTCAATACAAAGAATGTATCCGCATTTAAACTTTCTGATACCACTTATTATAAATCATTATTTCCTAGAGTTAATATTTAGTTTGCAGTGTCCATAGTTTATAAATAATATGCGATATGTAAAAATACAAAAATATGTTTGGTCAAACATTATGAAAAGTCTTGGTTTTTTAAAAATAATTCATATTACGAAAAAAACAACAATTTAAGTGCACATGCGTATGCGTTTTTTTTACATTTTCCCCTGACGATTGCATATAATCTTCACCTTTTACATGATTAACCGTTAGATAAACAAACATATAAAACTATGAAAATAAATCATACAATATATTCGAAATCTCAAACATATCAATGCAAAATGCTACTTTTACTGTCTGTCTGTAGACGACATTTCACATTGCGTAATCAATCTTCTGCTTTTATTAACTGTTTGTCACTATAGCATATAGGCATATATGTACGTAAATATTAGAACCTTTGTTTCGAAGTAACATTTGGGCATACAAACTATAGTACACACTAAGTGAATCTTATAATTTGAACATATACAAGTACCTCATTACTTTTTTGGCTGTTGAACATTGGTTTTTAGCTTTCAACCAAAATTTAGACTGAAATGGCAGTGGGAGACCTACTTTTGTTGTTGCCCTGGCTGTCAAACCATTTTTTTTTAATGTTATGCCATATTTGATGAGAACATAAAACGGTAACATATTTTTTGCAATTGTCCCTGATCAAGGCATACATTTACTTATGGAAAGCATTGACTGCATTATAATAATAAATCTAAATGTTGTTATGTCCAAATAACAATATATTGAGTCACCCTTTCCCTTTCCTTAAACAATATGCACTCATGGATATATTATGTGGACCATCCTGATCTATAGTCAACTGAAAAATATATGATGTCAGTGTGTCTTTGTATGTATATATTATACGATGTGCTTTTTTAATGTATTATGTGGAACCATCCTTATATAAGGTCAAATAACTATATTTTATGTCAATCTGTCCTTTTATGATGTCAATCTAACATTATATGATGTAAGTCTGCCATTATAAGATGTGAAGATATGAATATATTATGTGGAATCATCTTTATATTGAGTCAGCAATATATGATGTCAATGTTTTCTTATAATTATTATGTCACTCTTTCAATATACGATGTAATTTTTTCTTATTATATTATGCGAAACCATCCTTATACAGAGTCAAAATTCCCGTATATGTTATGAGGAACCAGCTTTATATCCTTTCGACGGCCATAGCGTAATAAAACGTACCGAAAAATCGACTTCTCAAAAGCCGGGCGCTATAGTCATAAGAAGGCTAGAACGTAATAAACCGGCATAAAATTTTAGCTTCCTGAAAGCCACTACTGTTTGTCGTAGGAAGGCCACCAAAATTTAGTTTTTAATGACTCAATTCTTGAAGTTTACCTTTCATTTATTTAATTCTGTTAAATGTTGTTCAAATAGAAACACCAAATATGTTAATTGTATAGTGCCCTTTATTGACAGATAAAGTAAATGTTTAGATATACAGTACACTTTTTAATTAATGTGGTAATCAAATCGATATCCAAATTAATTGAAGAAAATCTTCTAAATGGTATAGTATTTTAAAATGCATTTATTGATACATCAAACGGAGTTTCTGTAAGCAGTTCTCTTATTTGAAACAAAAATGTGTTGAACTTACAAAATTCACGTTGAAAAGCATAGTATCAATCACCCTTCCTGAGAAACATTGATTTTTATTGATTTTTAATAATTACGTTTTAAAACGATGTGGACGTTTTACTCAACATGGTATTCTAATGGCCGTGGTATGAAAGGACGCAAGCAAGGCGTGAACAACAAAATGGCTATATAGGTAAATAACGTAAAATTTACCGTTTTAAAACGTTCAGAACTTGTTTTAAATACATTATTCAGAAAACAAGGATTGTGAGTCTGTTTATTGCAATTGAACGTAATATTAACAGTGTTATACGGTATGGATTTGTTGTTTATCGTATGCAGTTGAACAACCATAGCGTAATATTTCGATTTTCATAAACACATTAATAAAATCAGAATGTACGAAAACGGGGTTTTTACGGGGTTTGCATGAAACAAAATTCAAGTTTTACGCTGATTTACGCAACGGTTTCTAGAAAGGTATATTTTTGATACGTTTAACTACGCTATGGACGTCTGTCGTAATATAAGACTGGCTTTCAGAAATGTAAAATTTCGATACGTTTTCTTACGCTTTGGCCGTCCTACGGGTATAGCTTGCATGAACAGTAAAAATAACTACTAGAGGCCTATAGGAAATAAGCATTACGAAAAAAGTGAGGGGTAATAATATATTATGTCAATCTGTCTATATATGATGTCAGTCTTTCATCATATGATGTGCAATTACGAATATATTATGGCGAACCATTCTTATATAAAGTCAAAACAACACTATATAATGTATAATCGTCTTTATATAGAATCAACTTAATAATTGTAAAATTAAAGACATCCAAAGTTGTTCTAAAATCTGGCACCATTTTTAAGCTGTATATGTTGTATTTCTTCATCATGGAAATTCACTTTGTTCGTAGTTTGTGTATTTATATGATTTTATTTTCAATTCAGTTGATCTACATTTTTTTAATTCAGGTGATCTACAGGAACTTGAGATTCGACGGTCAATTTCTATTTGGGAGCAGTACTCATGCCTTAATTTCTATGGTAACAAGCAGGTGTACAACAGATTAGTGTTTCAGCTTGGAGAAGATAACTTGTACATATAAATTTTAATTTGCAATTAATATGTATGGCCAAGTTTTACGTTGTCATTTTTGAATGACTACTTGTACTTTGGGTCAGATATTTTCTTAGCCGTTGCACATATTAATGATTAAACTTTTTCAATACAAGGAACTACTTGTTCGCTCGCTTCTCGTGGGCAGTTTTACATGATTTTTTCTTTTGTTGCTATGAATCATTTGATCCTATAAACGGGAGTTGCAATTTATACATTATTTCATAAAACTTTTCCTGCATTTTAATGAGTCTTAAGATTAGTACAACCCTAACATATGCCTTTAAAGGAGTATGTTTGTTTCACTAATACAAAACATTATTTTAATTTAAAGGGAAACACGGGCAAAATTGTCATTTCTTTTCTTTTTTGAATTTTTCATTTATTTTTCTGTAAATATTTTTAAAATGGATACACTAGGCAGTTTTCTCCTTATGAATAAAAAATGGTGGTTTCCTAACTTGACCCACTTGGGTTAAGATTTCAAAAAGGTTTTAACAGTGGCCTCTAGAAACGTTAAAGAATATGCCAAATGAATGACTTAGACTTGTTTCAATCAAACAACATTCACAATATTTTTATTGTAATTTCCTGGGTTTGTTCAAGTTGCATGACTTGTTTTAGAACAACTCGGCGATTCTGTCTAATGTTTGTTCACTATAAATAGATATATTTAAGCTTCAAACCAGAAATGTATACAGAAATTCATGCTGGAACTTTCAAAAATGTCATTTTACAGTGATTTGAGTACAAATGATCGTTTTAATATTTTTTGTTATTAATTTGCCTGAGTATCCTTTTAACATTTCAAAGTGAATATGAAAATAATATTTAAATCGTCATTATAATAAATGTATTTTCACTATCACTGGATGTAAAACTGCGATAAATTGATCTTCATTAGAATTCATTTTATGTCAACTGAATAAATATTTAAAATGTACATTTTTCAAATAGTTGTGGATCAGATGTTGGGATGAAACAAGGACCACAAATTATTTACCTTGGGAAAAACTGCTTTGAGGTATTTTGTTATTTTTTGTTTCTTTTGCATACTGTGATTGTGGCTTTTACTGACCTGTAAATGCGATAAACCTTTTCCGTAATATCAATTAATAATGCATTTTTATGTGTAATGTTAAAGAGGTATGTTTATCACAAATAACATTTTAAAAGGTCAAATATGTCATAAAATTTATAAAATGTTCGTGTCGAGAATACTTTGTCCAAAGACACATCGTCAAGCACTAATTCATGTTACGTCTCTTATTTTGCACATAAGGCAATGTGCCAAAAGCAAAAACTATTTGGGCTTATGCTATATTGTGTACTCGCCGGTCTTGATCCCATGTGACTTTGATATATTTCAAAAACAAATTAAACCCTTCGAAGAAATTCGTTACGGCGATTCAGAATGTGAGTTATCCCCCACCCCCGATTTAGACCGATACTCCCAATCCCACCGACCTCGCTTTTCATAAAAGGCGGTTTGATTTTTTGTAGAAATGAAAGTCAAAAATTCAAATAGTATTAACCAGTCCTTCAAATATATACCTATTCTATTAATCTCATTTTTTGAAGTTATAATGTTTTGGTAAAGCTGAAATACTAGGCAGGTTGAAACGATAAATATTTTTAATTAAAACGTAGCGTATAAGAAAATGAACACAGCTTACCATATTATTTTGAAGACAAATTGTTTTCCTTCACCGTCTGTCTTACATTCAGTCCGCGCGTCCGCTTCGCTCCATAAAATGGCCGTAAGAGCTTAAAAAACGAAAATACTATTATTTGGCTGTCACAGGTCAATCTACTGATGCGATTTTAATGAAACTTCTCCGGAGTGATCAGTACTAAACTAAGTAAAGCGTATCGCAGCTTTGATAAACCAATTGGCTGCCAGAGCTTCAAGAGACAAATCTTGTTCTGCTTTCACAGCTACAACTTCTGATGGGATTGCAATGAAACTTCACAGGAGTGATCAGTATCAACTGTAGTTGTGTATATCAAACAGGAGTGATCAGAACACTATAGTAGAAATACGCTACCTAGCTGGTCATATCGTTGGCATGTCCTGCAGCGCTGTACAAAACAGCGCTAGAGCTAAAACTAGAAATATTGTCCAGCAGAACTGCTGTCGTACTTTATTGAAAATTCACAGGCGTGATCTATTTCTAGTTGTGCATATAACCAGAACTGCACAAAATGGCAGGTAGAGCTATAAATAGAAAACAACTCTTGTCCGGCTTTCACATTCAAAACTAATTGCTTAATCAATATCATTCGTAGTTGTGCATATCACCGGCATGTTTCGCTTCGAAGCAAACACTGGCCACCAGAGATATAAAGAGAAAATCTTGTCCAGCTTTTCCAGGTCAAACTGCTGGTGATATCTCAACATTACTTTACAGTTGTGATCAGTACTATACCTTTTTGTGCATATCACTGGCATGTTCTACTTTGCTGCACAAAAAGGCCTCTAGAGCTATAAATAGAAAAATCATTTCCTGCTATCACAGGTCCAACTGCTTGTGGGAATTCGACATTTTTTCACAGGTGTGATCAGTACCACCATTAATTGTGCATTTCGCCGGCATGTTCTATTTCGCAGCAAAAATGACTGCCAGAGCTATAAATAGAATTAAACCTATCCCGTTTTTACAGGTTCAAGTGCTGGCGGGATTTCGACCAAACTTTACAGGAGTAATAAATATAATACCTTATTGTGCATATGGTCGGCACGTTCCGCTTCGCTGAAAAAAAATTCGTCGCCGTAGCTTTAAATAGGAAAACACTGTCTGGCTTTTTACAGGTAAAAGTAATTGCGGGATTTCGACCACACTTCAAAGAAGTGATCAGTCCCATACCTAGTGGTAGGAGACATAAGTGTTTTTGACTAAAAACCTCGCCAGTTAAGTTTCAAATCAAGATTCAAATGGGACAATAAAATAGAGAAAAAAAGAATCCTTAATTTCCTCTTTTGTAATATTTTACCGAGAAAATGAATCTTAGTATTTCAATTTGTATGTAAAATCTTAATATTTTTTAATGTTTAGTACTACCATAATATATAATGTGCTTACAAAATACATTCCTATAACAATTTATTTCAGCCGGAGATAATTGTTCATGAGATAGGACACGCACTTGGATTCTACCATGAACATAACCGTTGGGATAGAGATAATTTCATTAAGATACACTTTGAAAATATTAACCCTGGATATAATGAATCGTTTATTAAAAGGAAACCAGAGAATGCAGATTTCGATCATGATTATGATTATTTGAGTATTATGCACTACGGACAGTATGTAAGTGTTAACGTTTTATTGTAATTGAATAAGATATATAAAGTGCAGGAATCAAATGTTCATACGGCGTTTGATTTGTTTTTATGTTAATGTAAATAACTGTCGGTTAATAATGAAAACCGTTCTTGCATATCTGGCAGGTAGTTTACACTGATCAAAGAAAACGCTGTTTTACACCCCCTTTATAAGATTAAACCAAAAAATGAAAAATAATGTCTGTTTATGATCTGTAAATTGTTTTATTTTTTTATTTTTTTTAATATATATAAGAACATACATGGCTTATATGATGCTTATAAAATGTCAGGAGCTCAATATTTATCCTAATCAAACGATATTCTTCTATAACCATCTTTAGCATGCATGATAAATTTTTTTACGTAATTTTAAATGATAATCTTTGTCCGCTTATTAAATGTAATATAATCAGTTCAATTATATCTATTTCTAGATGATACAAAGTGTGATTGCTTTTCTAGTTCAATTATCACAATTATCATACAATCTGTTTTCAGTTTTTCTCAAAGAATGCATCAGCAAAACTTATCACAATAGAGACGATAAATCCTAACTTTCAATCTAGAATAGGAAAGGTCAAGCTTCCGAGCTTTCAAGATTATAAAACTTTGAATGATATGTATAAATGTAAAGGTCAGTATGTGTAGTTTTGACTGAATATAATGTAGTCTCTCCTGGCTTTACTGTACTATACTTTAAAATCTGTACCATACTTGAGGTTGAAGACTGTATAAAAACAAACACTGCTGTTGTAAAGGTTATAGGTGAGTGAGCAGAGTAAAGTAAATACATGTGGCTACTTGTACTTGCATATTATAAGGCAGTGTTTATCTAAGTCTGATCAAGCATTTGAGTTAATGTAAATACACCATAATTTGCAACTTTAGCAAATACTGTCGGGCTATTTTTAACTTATTGGCGGTTAGGAAAGTTGGGTATATATACGTGAGCCTCAAAGAGGGACCAATATCAGTGGTGGTAAATAGATAAATAAAAGGGGCTGCCCCAACTCCCCTGTATTGCTTAAAGTACCATCCTCACAAAGAGACTCTAATTTTCTTAAGTTCCAGTGGACAAGTGGTTCAAGTGCTATCTTGTCGCAGAGTGAGTTTTTTTCGAAGTTTTACAAGGTTTATATACTGAAACAAAAAAAATGAAAACAGTGAAAAATATCACAACGAGTAGCGGTCAGGCAATAGGTGGCCAAGAGTCACAAAAGCGACATCTGAAAATGTTAACATTCAAAACCATTCGTCATATTGTCCTGTCTTAAGTCTCAGTTACTTTTAATTCTATAACTCAAAGAAATGCCGAACAATGTTCGTCAAAAACATTTCTTCCTGCAATTAATCCGTTTATCGATTGAGACGGTACTAGTTTGTTTCATCTAAATAAAACTAATAAACTATTATTTGTCATAAATTTAAGTTATATATATTGTGTTTATTCGTAGATGTGTGTGCTAAAGTTGAATGTCCAGAAGGTGGGTTTCTTGGAAAACATTGTCAATGTTACTGTAAAGGAAATCCCGATGGCTCACCTGTTAGACTTTGTTTTCAAAGAGGTATTATATCATTTTGTTTGAAAAATAAGAAAATAAAAACAATATTATTGCTGAAGAATAATTGCTTGTGTCATGCTATGAAAAATTAGCTATTTTCTTGTTATATTTTATATTGTGTATATTAAATAAGTGAGTGAAATATTTGTATTGAATTTCATTTTAAATTTTATTTTGTATTTTCTGATTTCAAAATATGGTATATATGATAAAAAATAAATTATACCCTTTTTTCTTTGTTAAATCTTAAGTACATTTATGTGGTCAATTAGAATGTCTCAAACGTGACATGTTGTTACAGAGAAGCCAATGTGTTAAAAACCTTTTACACTAGACAAAGAATTGCAAAATGCATGTTATATTAACATCTGTGATAAACTTTATTCTTTTAAAAACATATACAATTAAATTTACTGATAGAGATTAGAAAATATAAAATAAAATTTAAAATGAAATTCAATACAAATATTTCACTCACTTATTTAATATACACAATATAAAATATAACAAGAAAATAGCTAATTTTTCATAGCATGACACTTGTCCTAGTATAATATATGTATGCTATTGTGTGTAGGTTCAAACGTAACATTAGTTCGACGTATACTTCGTCGACTGTCTGATAAATCAAAACTGTTTCAAGGGACGAGCTAAATCAAAAGAAACAAAAACAAAAGAACACAGAGCTATAAATGGTGAACACGTCACGTCAAAGATAAATTCAAATTTCACTTTAACAATTTACAACACCAATTTACATGAATTTCAGAGGAGTGTCCAAAACCATTTGTTAATAAATACTTATTTGATGTGATGAACAAAGACAACACAAGCTTAATCAATATGACCCGGGCATCGTTTCCTGACAAGACAATTTTAAATCTGTTCCCAACCAATTGGAACTGTACAATAGCTTCTCAGTTAAGATGTGAGGAAGGTAAATGGACACAGACAAATGCAGAATGTCCAGTTGCACTCGGTAAGAATATAATAACACTTGTTAATCATTGCATCCTGAACAGTTTACAGTAAAATAATATTTAAACAGTATACCTTTCAATATAATTCTGGCCGAAATTTGCTTGGAACGTCGATACACGATAAAAACAGCAATCAAAAAGTACTCGAGTATGACAAGATATTTATTTTAATGGTAAATTTGAGCTACATAAACTTAACTATATGAACAATTAAAGAAAAAAAACAATAATTAAGAAAGCTCTCTGACTTAAACATGGTACTACTTTGGCTATGGATGGCTCCCAATTTTTACTATGCCATAAGTGGTAGCCATTTTTGGAGTCAATAGTTTATAAAATATAACAATATTTAACAAAAAAAAACATGAAAACTGCTGATTTATCCGAATTGTCAGATTGTGCATGCATATTAAGCTAAAAATAGTCTAATAGTTCCAATATATATATAAAAGATAATTACCAGTTTTCACAAAGACTATCGAATCATGAGAGATATTTTATATTTTACATAATGTGTTTTGGTATGACCCTCAAAATGGCAGCAAGGATGGAGGCATAAAATAAAGTAAATGTTATTTGTTATGTTAAATTAAATGATCAATTAAAGATAAGACTGATGGTACACAAGGTCTTATACATGTATAAATATGTAAAAAATGTGATACTATAATGATATAATATCAAATAAATAAGTGTTTTTTTTTAATTTTAGACATTAAGATGATAGATGAAACAGAAGGTGTTGTTGAAGTTAAATTAAATGACGTACATCGAGGTTATATCTGTGATGACGATTGGGATGATAATGATGCAACTGTTGCTTGTAAAATGCTCGGATATACGTAAGTTTATACATATTTATTTTCAAAGAAAGCATGCTACATCTTCCACCAGGGAAACTTAATATCTGAAAATCACACTACAAAATCTGGAAAAAGTGCGATCCCTCGGAAGCATTAATTACAACAAAATTTCAAAAAAATAATTAGGAATTTTTTTTTATTTCGAAATGGAATAACAACGTTAAATTGCGATTGGTTTGCGATAAAATAGAAATTACTATTGATGATAACTTGTATATATTAAATGACAATGTGAATGTATGTAAAGTATATCAAATATGGATTTTCTTGAAAAGCAATATAAGAGGAATTCGGCTAATTCAACAAATATTGTTTGAAACAATATTTAATAAGACATTTATATAGTACACTTTTCCACCAGAAATGGTTGGGCTAACTTTCAAAAACCTCAAGAAGTTAACAAATCTTTACCAATACTTCTGGACAACGTTCAGTGTAGGGGCGAAGAACTATCTCTTGCTGATTGCAAACACAATGGCTGGGGTAGTCATGACTGTGAATATTCCGAAGTCGTTTCAGTTAAATGTTTCAACGATTCCTATACCAATTATATAGACAAAACACATTGTGGTAAGAAAGCGCATTAAATATAACACGATTAAAGTTGTTTCATTCTGTATTACGTTTTTATAGTTAAAATGTTTTTCATTTGTCTGTTTGCAGCAAACAGCGTGTCAATAGTTGCAAATCCGACGCTGCTTTCCCGCCATGTTTGTACTTGTTTCGAATGTCGAATGTTTCTTATCTAATAACTAATATTTACGGCCTTTATCCGGTTTTATATTGGCCTGCTATTCAAATTGTTATTTACCTAAGAAATATGTTATTTTTATTCACACAAATGTTATTATAACCTTATTTTTCTTTCTTTCATTTCTATGTACAAGGGCATATTGTAATTATAATTAAAACCGTCAATTTTTATTATTAATAAGTTAACCTAGACCGGCAATTATGATTTTTGTTAAGTTTACATGCACCAATTTCTCCATAATTTGCACACTTACTAATCATTACAAAGTCCGTGATCTGTGCAAATTCAAACAATGGCTTCCGTTTTTTCCAGTTCTTTTCACTTTTCAGCACCTTGAAAATAGATATGGTTGACCTAAACCGTTAGTTGGATATGTCTTAACTGTAATAATGGCAAATTATATCCCTGTGCCATCCATTTATCAAAAGTTATGCCTATCACGTTGAAGATGTGGCCTTCTTTGGGTAACATTTTCCGGCAAATTGGATATATAAAATTTTTGCTTAATTACTTTTAATAAAATTAATGATCACTTTTATTTTTGGTTGCTGGATATAAGAGGGTCACTTAGGTCACGGTCAAGATCACTAATGTAAGAAGTGAATTCATAAATTTGTGCTCATACAAACTTTAACTTTTAAATTGAAGTTTTCATTTGTGATACTGGCATGCATATATTCCTTCAGGATCAGTAACATTCTATACATTGCCGGAACGTTATTCATAGACCGATGTTTCTCATTTGTATATAAAGTGATACTGTGCTTGGTCTTCTTCCTTTGGATTTGATTTCAGTAAAATTTAGGCCATCAGTCCTAAATAGATTTTTTACACTTTTGCCTATACAATCATATTCATTGTTAGATATCTTTCATATTTGGTAGTAAGATTTGTTTCTGTGTTTTGTTGTGTTTTTTTTTCTAACATCCACGACTTAATCTTAACATTTCGCGCTTATAATTTTAAGGTAAAATTCAATTAAACGATTCAAAGAGAAAGAAACGGCAACTTAAAATTACTGGTGGCTTTGAGACAATGATGGGAATGCATCCGTGGCAAGTGGAAATTCAACGAAAGAAGCGAGGATGGATTCATTGGTGTGGTGGTACAATTATTAATAACGAGTGGATATTGAGTGCTGCACATTGTTTTGAGTAATTTTTGTTGTTGTTTTTTTATATTTTCTTTTCTTTCCGATTTATTAATGTTTTTTCTTCTTTGAGTGAAATTCATCAGCTGCAACTAAATTTAGCTTATCAAGTTTCAAATAAATCGAAGAGTGTTCAAATATGAATGCAACTAGACCAATATCTGGCTTTTAAACATTTTTTGCACAAACTATGTAGATGTATCGCTTTAATTGTTGTGTAAGCTCTAAATTGATACAATACATGTGTAAATCAGTTCAGTTATGACACGCTCAATTCGTGTATACTAAAACTAAAATGGTTATGAAAATGTCTCCTTTCACTGACCAAATGTGGTCCTATATCAAGAACCGCTGTATTCTTTGTAAACAGGCGAAGGTCATTTTAAATGAAATGTTTCGTGTTTATGGGAACAATGAACTTTATTTTGCATCTGTCACACGTGGTGTAAATAATTCAAAAGTGGTGTGGAATCAGTAAAAAATGCACCTCATTCCGCCATCCGAAAGCTGCAACTTTGCCCAAAAAGGTTGAAAATGTACAGGATTTGATTGCTTTAGATATAAGATTTACAACAAAATATAAAGCTAAATTCATTGGTATCTCTGAAGGCGCGCCGCTCAAACAATTCTTAGACATTATTTAAAATTGAGGTGGATAAGTGCCTGATTGTTACACTATCTCCTTACAAAAAAAACAAAAAAACTTGCTCGGGTAAAAATCTCCAAACAGTTGTTGAAACTGTTTCCTAAATACAATCGTTTTTTTTTTCGCAAATACCATCACTGGCGAAGAGATGTGGCTTCACTTTTATTAGCCCAAGCGAAATTTATGTAACAATATATGAGAAAAGTCAAAGACCTTACATGGCAAAACGCGCCATGAACGTCAAAAGGTCATGTTTGTAATAGTCTTTGCCAATGAAGGTCCTGCTATTCAAATTGCCGTACAAAAGAATAAATCTGTAAATGCCAAGTTTTTTAAAGGGCGGGTCTTTCATAAATTAAAAAAATATTTCAAAAACCCTCGACCAGCAACTGGTCTCCATGGTGTCAGGTTGTTGCATGACAATGCTTCGTCACACAAAGCGATCATTGTACAAAAATATCTTTAACAGGAAAAAGGTTGTCGAGTTTTCTCACCCTCCTCATTTCCCAGGCCCCTTGTGAATTTTTCTTTTTTTCCGAGGCTCAAAAGCACGTTGCTGGACGTAGATATCAAACGCAAATAAAATTTCGGTTGGCTTTTTCCAGTGTCCGAACAGTATACATCGAAAAGGTTATTAAAACGCATTTTAAAAATTGAATTAAAAGACTTAAACTTTGTATATCACATGGTGATGATTATTTTGAAGGATTTAGATAATTATTTTGGCACTGTTTTGGTGTATGCATTTAAATATAGTTTATATCGAACTTTCAATATCAATGATTCATTAAAGTGCTTTTTCACTGTTATATACAGTTATTTATTAGAAGAAAAAGTAGGTTGAATTGACGTAACTATCTAATTGCCGAAGATAGGTACCATTTTATCATGTATGTTCCGGTGAAATAAAATATATTATCTAACAATTTAAACCATATTATTTCTACAACAAAAGGCGTTTTTATGACATATTATTAGTACAATCCAGTAAACTGTGTTAGACTGTAATATTTCTTAATTTGCATTATGATCATTCATCAATTAAAGTTTAAAACATTGCATAAACTGTAATATATTCTAATCTTACACATAAATACTGTTTGAATAAGAATTCAATCTTACATTATCATCTATCGCCTATTTAGCAGTTTCAATATTCTAATTTTGTGAAATGCTTATACTGTGATACATAGTCAAACTCATTATCAAGTAAGTCTTGAACATCTGTCTACCATGATTTGTGAGTTCATAAATTTGTTAACACTTAGTAAAATACCATATGTTCATTATTTGCAAAGTGTTAAGCAGAGCCATGTGTCTTGTTTTAATAACATTAAGTTCTACATTATGTTTATTATGTCACAAACAGTACGCCAGGTTAAAGATATTAATGTTGACTGTAGCGTTTTGCTATTTACAAATTCGGACTACTGTAATTCTGATTTGAAGATATTAAAAAAGAAAATAAGTCTAATTTAAAGGTAATTCTGGCATCAGCTTGTTCTGCCTAAGGTGGAACATGTTTTGACAGCCTTTTCATACCGTTTACTTTTATTTGTGTGCATGCATTAATGTTAAAATTGCACACATCCCTCTCAGTGTTTTCTGCTTTGATTTTAAATATAGGCACACAAATAATGAATTACAGGCAACGTCTTATCATTAAATATCATTCATTGTCATTGTACTCAGTTACAGCAAACGGAATTAATTTGAATATTTACTTTATAAGGATCACCATGAAAAGAAACTGATATGTTTGCAATAAATGTTAAATCTTTTCTGATTTTATACAGCGACTTAATAGGAAACTACGATGGTTTGAATGCAAAACTAAATTTCAAGGACGTACGAGTTATTGTTGGAGACCATGATCTTACTATACATGATGAATATGAAGAAATGTTTCATATTGAATATATTGTCAAACACTGGAATTACAGTGGTAAGATGTTTTGTTTTCCATAGAAGCTTAGTAAGTAATATGCACATACATTTTACCACAAAAAAATACAATTTCTGTTATACGCGGATTAATAAATCAAGTGAGTTTTGTTGTCCAAATGTCACTCAAACAGACGTTTAGTTATTTCGAGGGGATCATTTCATGATTATTAGATCATATCCAATATTTCCCATCAGTACAATATCTTGATTTCAGCTTGATGTCTCTTATTGAAATTCAAATTATTTTTTAACAATGACAAAATAGGAAAAATTAAACTAGCGCCGGCAAAATTCGCACATTTGATTACAGAGACTCATTTTGAATACATTGATGAAATACTAGGTCACACCATTCTACTTTTTCAGCTATCTGCCCCTTGAAAGTGAATTTGTTTTATTATTTTAGGTCTCGTTAAAGTGTAGGTAACTCAAAAGCATGTAAACTGATACATTTGTTATTTGAAATTATTTTTTGTTTCTTGATTTTTATTCGATATGCATAATGTCAAACCATTCTATTTGTACAATGATTTGTTGTTGTTTTTTCAATATGTGAACATTTTCTTCTAAATAAGGCATTACTCGAAGAAAATTTTAAAAAAATTGCCAAAATATTAGAACATAGAATGAAATGTAAAACATAAATTTGCAATGTCAGAAAATAAACTGAACAACGTTAATTGAAAATCAAATGTGATTTTGCTTGGTAAGCCTTGAATACCCTAAAAGATGTCCACATTAAGCAAAACAGTACCCTCACTTTCAGGAAATAAAAAAGTAGGATGGTGACAAGCACGCGTGTCGTTATAACATGATTCTGTTGAATCATGTAAACTTTGAGAAAGTTTGTCATTTTCTAATATATTTCTCATTTTTAATTCTGAACACAATGTTAACATCCTATATTTCCTATATTTTATACTGATATATTATGTGCTGTAATGTCAAATGTTTAATTGCAGAATTCGAAAGAAATTACTCTAACAATGATATCGCGTTACTGAAAATAAAATCAACCAGTGGAATTTCCTTCAATGATTATATACAGCCAGCTTGTTTGCCTGAAGAATTCACTCAGCTTTTATCTGAACCTAAATGTGAAGTTTCGGGATGGGGCACGGAGGGAGAACTTGGTAACAAATATTTATATAAATAAATAAAATTTAAAAAACTAAAAATCTAAACAATGTTCGATCTGTGATTAAGACTCTGTTTTAAATTTGTTGAAAACTAGAGCAAGCAAATTTGACCATTAATTAAAATATTTTTTACACAGGTACAAAAACTGATACATTAAGGGCAGCAGAGGTAATGATCATCCCAGAGAAAGATTGTCATAGATACTACAACAAATATCCTATTAACTTTAAAAAGGTAATATGTGCTGGAGATGGAAGTGCTGATACTTGTCAGGGGGACTCAGGTGGTCCTCTCATTTGTGAAATCAACGGCCAGAGTACGATAATAGGAATAACATCTTGGGGTAAAGGTTGTAGTCAACATGAAGCTCCTGGTGTCTACACAAAGGTATCAGAATATGTCAGATGGATAAATTATCAAATTTCTAACCACCGTTTAGAAGAAGGTTTGTTCAATTTTATTTTTTTTTATGTCATTGCAACATATGCGATGCGGTAGCACATAGCTATTCTCCTGTATGCGTGTATTACGTGCCTACGTGCGTATGCATAAGTGCGTGCGTAGGGCGAGCGTGAGTGTTATACAACTTATAATTCGAAATATACTTAAAAACTTTTCTTGTTAAAAACTGCTCAATAAATCTCAACAAACCATACCAGGATAGTTTCTTGGAGAGTTTTACTATATGCACAATTTCAGGCCTGGAACTGAAATTGGATATCAAATAAATAAGGTATTGACCAAGTAACTTACTTTCTTTTTATTTGACATACAGCTAGAATATGAACCATAATCATGGTTACAGATAGAGAATTAAACTCTGATATAAAATGATATATGGTTTGACCAAGTAACCTACATTTTTATAGGTACAGATGCATTTGTAATATATGTACAGTTTGAGATAACGAGTAGATTGTTTTTAAAGTTGACCTATATTTGAGCCTAGTGACTTGTTTCTAAATTCAGTAAATTCTACAGTATTATCACAAAGTTTCATAGTTTAGAAACTAAAATTGTACTGCCTCTTTACTTAATATTTAATGTTGTAAAAGCAAGGACATAGCATTTTTTCATAAACGCAATTTTGATAGTCCCCTATCGGCTTACCGAAGGGGGATAAACCTCCGTCCGTCCGTCCGTCTGTCCAAGCAAACATTTTGGGTTTAGGGGCTATATAACAGTAAAGAGAACAAAAGAGAACATTAGGTTAATTCCATGATCAAAGGGTTTAGGGGCTAGTAGCCCTTAAGTAAACAAAGAAAATAACAAAGAAAATAGCCCCTTAACCCAAAATGTCCGTCCGTCTGTCCGTCCGCACTCACAGGACAGTTATTATGTGGCTAGAGGGACAATAGGTAACTGTTCTTTTTCTTTGATGTCATTCATTCCGTAATGCTTTTAGTGGCTATTTTCCTTTGTGTTGCTAAAAACAACAATAAAGAGAACAATAGAGAACCCACATTATTACTCTCCTGTTAGAACGTCCGTCAGTCCGTCCGTCCACAAAACTGGATCGCGCGATAACGCAAAAAAATACTGAAAATATTTTTATGGAACTTGATTTATGGCAGTATGGAGATTGTGCACGTCTTTTTCTTTTCTTCTTATGTTGAAAATTCTGGTAGCTATGGCAACAAATAGACTGAAATTATGGCAAATTTTACGCATAAACTGGATCCAGTGATAAGGCAAAAAGTACTGGAAATATTTTTATAGAACTTGAAATATGGGTAGATGGCAGTCTTGAAATTATGCACGTCTTTTTCTTTTCTTCCTATGTTGAAAACTCTGGCTGCTATTACAACAAATAGACTGAAAATATGGCAAATTTAACACATAAACTTGATCTAGTGATAATGCAGAAAGTACTGAAAATATTTTTATGAACCTTGAAATATTATATCGCAGTTATGTCTTTTTCATTTCTTCCTATTTTGAAAAACAAAAGTTGCCATGGCAACACATTGGCTTAAAACATGGCAAATATTACTAAATTTGTGATTAGTAAAAAAGCTGAAATTTTTAATGAAACTTAAAATATAAATAGATGGTAGTATGGAAATTTTACACATCATTTTAATCTTTGACTATAGGGAGTATATTGACAGTTGTCACACTTAACAACCTCCTCAATAATTCTGATTCTAGTTTTAAGGCTTTTTCACTTTAAGTTTTTTATTTCTTACGGCATTTATTTCAAACTTCAAACATAAGTTTCTGGTCATCAACCACATCATATGTAACAAGGTTTTAACACTAGCACAAAAAATATATGAGAATTGCCTCCCTTGAACTTACATAAAAATGTTGTTTATTAATAACTTCTTTATTTCTTAATGTATCTTCTTCATATGTATGTTTGCTATTATCACTCAAATCATTTGTGAGAAGATTTAATACTCTATCAAGACTATTTCTGAAATTATGTCCCCCTTGAACTTATATTTGTTCTAGAAATGTGTATATTTTATTCCAACTTCTTCATTACTCATAGGATTTACTTCAAACTCCCACATCATAATGATATGACAAGTTTTATAAATCTAGCATCCTTATTTCCAGGTGTATCTCCTCATTCAACTTTGATTTTTTTTCTATTCATTCTTTTAACATTCTTTTACTTCAAATTCAAAACATACATTCATTATAACCAGCTTCATCACAAATTGTTCTTTGTTACACTCACATCATGTATGACATCTTGGATCTTTATTTCAAGAGTTATCTTCTCTTTTAGAATTTTGCTTTTAAAGTTTTTATATTGTGGTAACAGGGATGTTTGAAAAATGAACTTTAGTGTCCTTCAAACTGTCTGTTCATAAAAACTAGATTTGATCACTTTTAAGATGTTTTCCAACAATTTTTCTTAATAAAGAGAAAAAATGAAACATTAGTGAATGGCCAATGGCCCTTCAGAATGTTGCTTGAATTCTAACCGGTAGGGGACCCATGGATTGCTTGCAATACTATGATAATTCCTTGTTTCTCTAGTAATGAGTTTTTTAACATTGTATGAAGTCATTAATTTTAACAAATGTTTTATTAAAAGGTTTAATAAAACATACATGTTTATTTCAATATAGTAACGATGATGTGTTCTCAGCTTCAACCTTTCCGGGATTCAATTTTTCGATATTATTACAATGTTGAGACAAAACGTTGTGAGGAAATCAAATACAGCGGTTGTGATGGAAACAAGAATTTCTATGAAACCGAGGTGTCTTGTCGCCGGCAGTGCCGGGCCGAGTTACCAAAAGCCACCAACATCAGGAATGAAGCCAGAGCTAGACGTATGTTATCGATTCTATTATTTTCTAAAACAAAACAGCTAAGCCAAAATTCTTCAGTAAAAAATATTTTTTCATAATTTCTTGAGTATCAATATGAAAAAAACCTTATTCCATGAAAGTAAACATACCCTGTATAGACTGTTTTTGATATCAATTAAGACTAAATTGTCGGGTCCTTTTATGTAATATTATTTTTGCTCTAACTTTTCTTAAGACAAGGAACACTTTTGTTACAGTTATTTAGCTTACTTTTTATATGTATGTATGTGCATTCTTTGGTTTACTTTTATTAACCTATAGACGTTGTCAGATTTCCGCTTGGAGTGGATTCTTTTCATAAATACTGTCTCGTTTATTTTATAAACACGGTCTTGTTTACAAAAGGACATGTTGAGGCGGAGAGTGAATATAAGTATACCATTAACTAGTTAAACAAAGTTGTTTTTATACTCCCAAATTAAGTTGATTCCCTTCTATGTTCTACAGATGTTTATCTTGTTAATTGCTTCGTCCTAATTCAGCTGAAACGTTTTTATGTCCCTTCTTGTTTTGTCGTTTACGGTAAGTAGTATCCCTTCCCCCATATTTGTCCACCCCCTTCCCCGACGTTCTGGTCCCTTCACCTCCATTTTATCCTTTTTGTTAGCCTTTTAATAAGTTGTTGTGTTTTTTTTCTTTCAATATTCTTTTAGGTTTCTTTTTAATTTGAAATATATATAATTACATAACATTCGTGCTTTGCCTCTATTCCCTCTCCTTGTTTTGATTTGTGCCCTACAAGGCTCCTTATCAGTAGTCCTGTATAGCTGGGTTGTGTTTTAAGTAATAGTTATGACTAATTATGTTGTTTGGATATTTAAAGTTTCCAAGCGCCGATGTACATTAAAGGAGTGCGGTTAACAAGTATGCAATGTCAACTAGCACCTCCATTGTCCGAGCACGTGTAATAAATCATGATATAATATACATATCCGTATATAACATCATCATTTATTATAATTGAATATTATTTTCCTTTGTTTATGGTTCAGTTTGAATGATTTTTTATTAATTAATTGAACAAGATTTATTAAAATATTTATTTTAACTTTTACAAGCCGATATCGGTATGGTAACATATATTTCGGTTCGTGACAAATCATAGAAGTGATCTTGATATTTAGATATTTGTTTCTAATTTCATAATTACAAATTATATTATTTCGAACTGATTTTTTGCATAAAGTCAAGCTAAAACTATTTTGATAGATTATAATGAAAAAATATAATAAAACGCTTAATTGTAATTTTAAAAGCCGATTAATGATGTTATATTTTCGATCCTTGAAGATCGTTCAGCACGACATTATTGTTGTGCTTGTGTTATTTTTAGTTTCAACTTTTCGGCATTTCCTAGTTGGGTAGTTCAAATATTCCTCCTTGAATAATGTTGAATCACCCTTAGGATATGTTGCCTGCTTTTTAAATTTGTCTTTTGACGTCTTATCTGAGATACGCAGGCTTCATAACCTCTGATCCCTTTCCTTTGGGGACGATACGCCGCTTTTCATGGAATGGCACGGAATTGTCACATTGTAAGTAACATGATAACCGCCATATGAACACATCTGCGGATGTTTCAAAATTAAAAATTTTACTATTTCATGTTTAAATGTTGAATTCTGCTTAAGCCGGTGCTAGGGGGCGTAGACGTGAACTTGCACTTTCCAGTACCGTCCATGAACAGGCTCAGTCAAACCGAGCCTGCAAAGTTTTCAATTTTGTCGTGTTGGGCTTTCTTTGGGGATTCTGTATTTATCTACTTTTCGGTATGGTTTAAACATATATTTCGGTTCGTGACAAATCAGGAAAGTAATCTTGATATTTAGTTATTTGTTTCAAATTTCATAATTATTAATTATTTCGAACCAATTTTTTGCATGATAGTCAAACTTAACCTATTGTAATAGAATATAGTGGGCATAAATATAATAAAACGCTTAATTGTGGATTACTTAGTATATTTCGGTAATGAAAAGTTGATTTTGGTAACTTTACCGAAATCAAGTTGATTTCGGTAACGTACCGGTATTTTAAGTAATAAAACAGTTGTGCTGCATATTAACTAAAATTCACAAATATTTTGGAAGAACCAGTATGTAGGCTTGCAGCTTCAGTTTTGCTATATGTTTCTTGTATAACACACTTACTGTTGCGGATTGAATACCGTTTAAGCCGTTGATAAGGAGGTGATGGATTGTTGCAATTTTTCAAAATCCCTTATAATCAGACTCAACCGATTCTGCAATTCACTTTTGATGTTTGTTTTCGGTGCTTTTGGAAAATCTGCCCTTTCCAGATTTTCTGCTACACAACAGAAGGTGACAATCACCGAGTGACAGTTGTAAAACTGTGTCCCTTACAACGATTCAGTAGTGTCACTCATGAACAGACTAAATGCAAATTTCAAGTTATTTTGTTTTGATGTTTTTAAAGAAACCCAAGTTTTTTTAACCAGCAGTAGGACCTTTCAGACGTAGGATAACCAAATAAAACACTTTCCTTTTTACGTAACTGTAATAACCTTATAGCAGTACATATATGTGGTAAAAATTCTGGATCATTGATGTTATATTTAGGTATTGTATGCCTGATGCAGTATATCCTTTCTAAAGAGTATTCATTTTCAGTTAAGAGTATCCATTATCATTTTGTCAGATTATTATTTTCTTTCTAAACTTTAAACTAAAATTTATAATTAACATTATTGAAGTTGTTTTTATATTTTCACTGTGAAATGTGTGAAATTGGATAGCGTGACAAAATACAATGGTAATCATTTAATATCAGCATTTTAAAGTTTCTTTATATTTTGTTAAGAATTTTTCTAGATAATTTTTAATAAAGATAATTTGATGACTGGATTACATTTAACAAAATTTGACGGGTTTTCTTATCCCCTCCCACTTCTTATTTGATGTAAAATGAAAGAAACCTGTCTCAGTAAACCAAAAACAATCTTTTCCTTTACATTTAATTGATTTATTTTAAGTTGTTCAAAAACTATAGTTCTTTTAAATCACTTTTCAAGTAGGGAAAATATGAAGTTAGTGAAACTTTTCTACAGATAATGTTGCTGTTGTTGTTGTTGTTATTGTTGTTGTCGTCCTATAAAACTGATACAAAAGTTGAATTATGGTTCAACCTTTTTGTCAAAATATTCATTTGGATACAGTTATTGTTACAATTTCTCTCCGAGATTAAGGTTACTTAAGGTCCATAACAACCACGTAACATTATAAATGATAAATTAACATCTTTAATTCAAAAACATTTGCAAGAGAAAATGTTACGTTTATTGCTTGTAATTCACAGAATGCTTTCTTTACCAATTGTATCATTAAACAATATACAACGTGGACCTGCGACGAAATTTGTAGAGCACTTTCGTTTTAATTAAACAACAACTAAGTCACGTTTAGTATTGTCAAACAGGTTAAAGGCATTACAATTGGAACAAAATGTGCACCCCTGCTAGCCGATTTATTCCTTTACTGCTATGAGAAGGATTTAATGTTAAGTCTTTCTTCTACATCACATCAGGAAATTATATATGCATTTAATAATACATCCCACTACCTACATGATATCCTTAACATGAATGATCCTTATTTTCGATCAAATTGTTACTAAATCATATCCCAATGAACTACAATTAAATAAGACTAACTCTTCAGACGTTATAGCATCTTTTTTAGATATAAATATTTCAGTCATTTACAATACTATAGTTACTAAAATCTACGATAAAATATATGATTTTATTATTGATACCTATCCATATATAGATGAAGCTCAATCATATGGGGTATATACTTCTCAATTAATTAGATTTGCTAGGGTGTGCAGTCGTGTTGATGATTTTTATTAACGCAATTTATTTATTTCTAACAAGCTTCTTGTTTGTTTGTTTGTTTGTTTGTCTATTTCATTTTACGCCTTTCTCACCAGTATTTCAGTCAAATAGGCGGGTGGTTTCCTAACCATCGTTTCTGGAGAGTTACACCAGAACTAGACTACGTTCATCCGCGCTAAACTACCAAAGCATCTCCCGGGGATCGAACCCACGCCAGAGAGGTAACTGGATTAGAAGTCATCGACTCTAACCACTCGACAACGCAAGCGGTAAACAAGGCTATCGCTATCATAAACTTCGTGAATATTTTAATAAGTATAACCATCGTTATTCAGATTTAGTTTTGAAATTTAAATGTAACTTAAGGTATAACCACCCTAATGGGCACAATAAGGAACCAAAAGATTGACATCATAGGTCAGATATATACCTTAAAGTACACCTGTATGCTAAATTTAAAAAAAACGTTTACCGTACTGAAATCAAGTTATGGCCGCTTTTCTGAACTCGAGCTAGGATGTTATGAAGGGCCCTTTTTTAGAAATGAGGAACCTTTAAATAATCTGCAATAACATTCTTATGAAAAAAATGTTTTCCCAATAATTTTTGGTAAGAAACAAATAGTACCATTCAGCTAACAATCCACATAAGCAAAATTATGGTTTCTACTTACAATTTATGAAATCTGTATAAAAATGTTATCCTATCCCACCCATTTTTACCACGTGTCGGACCATTTGTCTACTCAGGGAGCTTAATTTAAAAAATCCTTAAAATTTACCCAAATGAGTGCCTGTTTTCAAAGTTTCCCTAAATTTTTAAAAAGTATATCTGTTGATCTTGTAAAAATATGACATACTTTGACATCGCATCTGCGATGACATAAAGTGAGTGTGTGTGTGTGCGTGCGTCTGTGCGCGCGCGTGCGTGCGTGTGTGTGTGTTATATAGTTTATAATTATAGTGAACTTAAAAACTTTTCTTGTGTAAAACCACTTGTCTAGTTTCAACTAAACTTGGCAGGACTGTTGCTAGGGTGAAGGGCCTCCAAAGTGGTTCAAAAAATTTGATTCCATGCAGAAAACTGGTTGCCATTTCAACCAAAAGGAATAATAAGAAAGAAGTTAACAAATTTTCTTGTAAAGACCTACACGGCCTAGAGCTTTGATATTTTGCATAAGACATTGTCTTGTAGACCTCTACCAAGATTGTTCAAATTATAGCCCTGGGGTCAAAATTGGCCCCGCCCTGGGGTCATTGATTTTTACTATGTACATATAAATACTTCTTATCTGAAGGTAAAATACTTAGAACTTTGATACTTGGTATATGATATTATCTATAGGTATTCTACCAAAGTTGTTCAAAGTTTGCCTCTAGTGTCAAAATTGGCTCCGCCCGAATGGGGGATGGGGGTCATAGATTTTCCATATATTTATAAAGTAAAATCTTTAAAAATCTTCTTGTCTGAATTGACAAAGCCTAGAGGTAAGATATTTGGCATGAAACATTGTATTGTAGTCCTCTAGCAAGATATTGTTCACATAATATATCAAGGTCTAGGTCACTCATGCCCACAAAGTGCTTTTTACCCCCTTTTGTCCATACAGCCTTTATTCATTGACATATGTGGGTCATACTTGGTTGAAAGATAACTTGCATTTTTTTCCCTTTTAAATAAAGTTAGGGAACAGTAGGTCAAGTACAAGCGTGCCAATGAAAAACACGTTGGCTGATACAGCCTTATTTTATTGACTTATGTTTATCATATTTGGCAGTTGTCTTCTTCCTTTGGATTTAGTTAAGGACAAATTTGGTCAAGGTTGCATGTGCTACAAAAAATAAATGCTGAACACTTTTACAGGTGTAACAATTTTCTATTGACAATTTCAATTATATCTTATAAGAACAAAAATAAAGAAGTATTATTCTATAAGATGGAGGTAGGAATCAGTTAGGTCAAGGTCACCAGTGCTGAAAATTATTTTTTACGCTTGCCGATAAGCTTTCATTTATTGACATATCTCTCTCGTCTTTGGTAGGAAGATAATTTACATGGTATTCTTTATTTGGTTTGAGTTAAGGGTATGTGATTTAAACATATTTTCTTAACAAAAATAAGACATATACATACATGTAGACAGTTACAATACAATAACATGACATATTTGGCAAAAGGGTTGACCCACAAGTTCTCTCAACATAAGGAACGGGTCTTCCCTGATGCAATATATTACAATAACATATTTTACAAGAATTATTATCAGTTACATAGAAGTAACAAAACTCACACATATATATATAATTATATACTTGGCTGCTTTAAAAAATGATTTTAGGTCAGAAAGAACTAAAAATGATTGGGTGTACATGTTCTTTAGCTCAAATGAAGCTTTAACGATGTATTAGTGGTATGTGGGTCAAATTCAGAAATAAATATCTTAACATTTGCTTGTACAGCATTTATAAGTTGATCATATTTTTTAAATGTAGAATATAGTCACAAGATTAAGGTCTCATGTGCTTACAACAGGTGTTTTACAGTTTTTTCTTATACCCCCTCAATTTGTTTTCTTCTTTTTCGATTAATGTATCATATTTATTTAGAACATACCTGAGCTGAATCTTTAGTTTTGGGTAGAGCTTTTGGTCATTGGGTTCAATGTCTAGGACTGCATTTGTATACATATTTGATAATTTTTTTCAGGTGATTATTTCAACTTCATCAATGGCATACCAGCTTATATATATCAAAATACCTGTCAAATTATATCGCTGTGTTTTTTCTGTCCATAACTGAGTAATTTGGTTGACCTGTTTGAAAAAATATGGCCATGACGGAAGGATAAATGACATTTTCCGGCCAAGAAATATGATGTACGAGAGGTTTTCAATTTATTATAGAAAAATGTTTTAAAACCTGACTTATTATCAACTCGCGTGTGTTTAATTGCAACAAATGATCAATCTGGGACCCATGACAAAAGTAAATCTTTCTGCACCTTTTGAGCCAAATTTCTAAAGTCTGCTTTATGCATGACTGCTCAAGATTGCTCGATTTGTCTTTGAGAACTTTTATAAGACTGGACATGGTATAAATCTTTGATTTCTGTAGCCTACGTTTCAGTAAACCCCATCTACCAAAGTCCATTTGAGCTGCATCTGGGCTTCTTTTGCATTCATTCTGCACATCTAATACAATTTACTATGCGTTTGTTGTAAAGTTAATTGTCATTTTAGCGGTATGACTGAAATCCGAGTCTTAAGGGAATACCATATCATTCTCTTGTATTGGAAAAGAAAAAGTCGCAAAAATCCTTTTCAAGAATGTCTTTGGAACTTTGTTTATGTAATAGTTTTTCCCCTTAATATCAGAGAAGCCTTGCCGTTTCCGATAAAACGATAAACCTAGGTGCAAACTACAGTTTTGTTTAGGTCTGTCTCATAAGTTCGGTCGTAGCAAACACGACGTCGACTGTAACTACCGGCCATATAAAAAAGAGAAAATTAAAAATCCTAAAGAAAGCCCAACACGGCAAATTGAAAATGTTGCAGACTCGGTTTAATTGAGCCTTTTCATGGACGGTACTGTCAAGTGCAAACTAGCAGAATTCAACATTTAACATGAACTGGTACACATTTGAATTTTGAAACATCCGTGTTCATATGGCAGTCATCATGGAACCTTCAATGTGACATGTAAGTGCCATTCCATGAAAAGCGGCATATGATCCCAAAGTAAAAAATGATTGTGCCCTAAACGAGAAAACAATGCGTAGAACTAAATAAAATGAAATTTTGAAAGAGGGTCAGAGGTTATGAAGCCTGCATATCACAGATAAGACGTCAAAAGACAATTTTAAAAAGCAGGCCACATATCCTTAGGGTGATTCAACAGTATTCAATTGAGTATACTTAAACCACCAAACAAGAAAATAGCCGAGTAGAAAGAACTTAATGTCCACAAACACAACAATAATGTCTTGCTGAACGCTCTTTTAAGATCGGAAATATAACAACTCTGATTGAATTAACGGGGCGACTTTTTACAGCATCCACACTGCCCAAACAACGCGGATGTTGCAATAAAAATAGACTGAGATAATAAAAATCCCTTAAGAAAGCCCAACACGGCAAAATTGAAAATGGTACAGGCTCGGTATTATTGAGTCTGTTCGTGGACGGTATTGTCAAGTGCAAAGTACCGCCCACGCCCTCTAGCTCCGACTTAAGCAGAATTCAACATGAACTGGTGAAAGATATCATCATCTGTTGTGACAACATTTTTCCATTTTACACAGTTAAGATTTAGATATAGGCGTCGTGATCAAGCATGTCATTTCAAAATCTGGGCCTCGCTATGCCTATTAACACGGCATTTTTTCCTGAGATTTTGCTTCTAGACCTTTTGATATTACTCTGTTGACAGTGTTGAGAGACTCCCCAAGCTTTGCTGGGAGTTTTCTTTGTATGGGATTATTCACTAACGTAATTTTATACTGATTTAACGCATGACATCAGCAAGAACCACTTTTACCTATTCTTCGTATGTTATTTCTAATTGCACCTTAAACACGTTGAATGAATTGCACTGTAGCAGCAGACACATAAGGTCCCAGCTGTTTACTTGTTTCACAATGTTTAGTTTTGATTCAATAGTCCTTAAATATTGATTACAACAAAACAAAAACCGATATCTTATTTAAGACTACTGACCGAGTTACACGCGGTTTTACACAGGTTATCAGTAGAGGGATGTGTCACTAAGACCAAATAGAGAAAGTTGAAATTAAAGCCGCAATTAAGTAGCTAGGGAAGTGGTTAAAAGCTTTGGTTCAGTTCAGGCACTTCTGACTGATGTCGTTGGCATGTCAAAGGTTTCCGCTAGATTGGTCACTGGACAGTTGACTGACGACCAGAAACAGACCAGACTTGACATTTCAAGACTTCTTTTGTCTCGCGACGAGGATGAACATGATTTTATCTACCGGATCTGGATAAAATATGAGTCCATCACTTCGATCCAGAATAAAACAAAAGAGAGTATGGAGTGAAGGCACCCTGGCTCATCCCCTCCAAAGAAATTCAAGAGGGTGCCATCAGCAGGGAAGATGATAGCTCCAATTTTTTCCTACATTCGTAACAGAAGAAGAAGCATTATGAGACATTACGTTTCTACCATTTTTGGATATGCTTGTTATAGTTATGAAAGTCAAAGTTTATGGGGGAAAATATAGGTCAGCTTGTTCGGCTGTTGGTCGGCTTCTTAACTTCGTGGTTTCCTGACGATAGCTAGAGTTTTTTAAAGAGATATTGTTATCAAGTTTTGTATATAGCAACTTTATGTAAAACCCGGTTGGTATTGCTATTTACTCCTTGGGTCATAATAAAGGTCACTGCAATTTGAAATAGAAGAATTGTTTCTTGACAATAACTAGAGTTCCGAATGAGACATTGTAATCAAACTTGATATATGGTAAGTTTATGTAAAGACCCCAATTTAGTTTGCTTTTAGAACAAATAGAGTGAAATAAGAATCCCTAAAGAAAGCCCAACGCGGCAAAATTGAAAATGTTGCAGACTCGGTTTGATTGAGCCTGTTCATAGACGGTACTAGTTTTAACGGTTTTTTCACTATAAGTTCTTTATTTCTGAAGATATTTCTTCAAACTTTAAATATGAGTTTCAACCACATCATAATTATGTGACAAGGTTTTCAACTCTGGCATAAAATTTCTCAGAATTTCCTCCCTTGAACTTAGAATTTTCATGAAAAAATATTGTTTTTTTTATAACTTCTTTTTTTCTGAATGTATCTACTTCAAACTTCATATCTATGTTTCTTATTATCACTCAACATTTGTGAAAAAGTTCAATACTCTAGCAAGACTATTTTCAGAATTATGCCCCTTTTGAACTTACACTTTTTTCGAGAAATTGGTAATTTTTCAATCATTATAGGATTTTCTTCAAACTCCCACATCATAATAATATGACAAGATTTATATAAATTTAGCATCCATATTTCCGGAATTATCTCCTCTTTAAACTTTGAATTTTTCTCATTCATTCTTTTCAATTTCTTTTACTTCAAATTAAAAAAAACATTCATTATCAACACCTTCATTACTAATTGTTCTTTGTTACACTCACATCATGTATGACGTCTTAGGATATGTTGCCTGCTTTTTAAATTTGTCTTTTGACGTCTTATCTGTGATATGCAGGCTTCATAACCTCTGATCCCCTTTCAAAATTCCATTTTATTTAGTTCCGCCCATTGTTTTCTCGTTTAGGGCACACGCTTTTTATTACTTGGGGACCATACGCCGCTTTTCATGGAATGGCACGGAAGTGTCACATTAAAGGTTCCATGATCACTGCCGTATGAACATATCTGCGAATGTTTCTAAATTCATAATTTTACTATTTCATGTTTAAATGTTGAATTCTGCTTAAGCCGGTGCTAGGGGGCGTGGACGGTAACTTGCACTTTCCAGTACCGTCCATGAGCAGACTCAATCAAACGGAGCCTGCAACATTTTCAATTTTACCGTGTTGGGCTTTCTTTAGGGATTCTGTATTTATCTATTTATTGCATCTTTATTTCAAGAATTATCTCCTTTTTAAGAATTTTGATTTTAAAAATGTTATATTTTGATAACCGGGATGCTTAAAGTGCTTAAAGAAATAACTTTAGAGTGTCATTCAGTCCGTCTGTCTGTACATAAAAAACTGTTTCCTGTGATCACTTTTAAAGAACTTTTTCAACAAATTAGAAACATAAGTGAATGGCCCTTCAGAATGTTGCTGGGGTTCAAACCGGTAGGGGACTTATGGATTGCTTGCAATACTATGATAATTGCTTGTTCAAAATAATTTTAAAATTTATAAAGGTTCTGTAATTGACATTACGTCTGTCAAACTGATAGAGGTCATGCAGATAAGCCAATCAGCGATCGTTATCAGTTCCACGCTAAGATGCATGCGAAGTCAACCATTTTCCTTAGACAAGCTACTTGTATAAGACAATGGTGCAGAAGTAATTTAGATTGAAATTATTTTAATTTTCTGTCAATTTAAAGCTTTTTTATCGATATAATAATAAAGTTTACCAAATATACTGACATACAGACAGATCGAGTATATTTATTATACAAAAGTCAATAATGTTCTACATGTGGCAATAAGACCCC